>NW_012267225.1:1298903-1319121 GCF_000151885.1 Dipodomys ordii | reverse complement strand
CTGTAGCTCAAGTGGTAGAGTGCTCGCCTTGAGCTGAAGAGCTGAGGGACAGCGCCCAGGCCCAGAGTTCAAGCCCCATGACCGACAAAAAAAAAAAAGAAATCCTGAAATATATAAGAGGTTTAATGTTTTGAAACAAAACATAGATACTTTGCCCCTGTGTGACCTGAACATTTTGACAATAGAAATAGAGAATAATTAAGGGCAATTACATCATTTACAGGTCTTTCAAAGAAAATTAGCATTTAATATTTTAAAAAGTAGCCATATTTGCCGGGCGCTGGAGGCTCAAACCTGTAATCCTAGCTAATGAGGAGGCTGAGATCTGAGGATCGTGGTTCAAAGCCAGCCCGGGCACAAAAGTCCATGAGACTCTTATCTCCAGTAAACCACTCAGAATACTGGAAGTGGCTCTGTGGCTCAAGTGGTAGAATGCTTGCCTTGAGCTGTAGAGCTGAGGGACAGCACTCAAGCCCAGAGTTCAAGCCCCATGACCAACCAAAAAAAAAAAAAAAAGTAGCCAGATTTAACCAAAAGACATTTAACAGTGAAAATACATAGTAGCATTTTAGTGATAAGTGTTAGTGATACATTCTTAGAGACATACTAGTAAATGGTTCTTATCTCATTTTCTGCATTTTCCTTTTTATCCTTGAAATCATTTTATTTCTAGTCTAAATTTATTTA
Organism: Dipodomys ordii; assembly: GCF_000151885.1. Classification (NCBI taxonomy): domain Eukaryota; kingdom Metazoa; phylum Chordata; class Mammalia; order Rodentia; family Heteromyidae; genus Dipodomys; species Dipodomys ordii. The sequence continues at coordinate 1,318,434 of NW_012267225.1, read as the reverse complement.
GGGTAATTTCATGTGTTGACATACAATATATTAAGAAATAGAAATTAAAAAGTAAGGAAATAATCAAATGTTAGTGTATCCAATATGATTTTAACTTCCTAGCTATGAGGTTAAAAAATAAAGTATGTTTTGTGGGGGAGGGCTGGGGACTAAATCCAGGGCCTTGTGCATGCTAAATATACATTGTACCGCTTTGCTAGATCCCTACCCCAACAGAGTATTTGAGATTATTGCTGCTGCTGTTGTTGTTCTGTTTATTTTAGAGACAGACTTGTTATTTAGCCCATACTGGCCTCAAACTTATGAGCCTCCTAGTTTAACTTCTTCAATGCTTAAGATACATGCACCATCATGCCTGGATTAAAGTGCTTTCTTCAAAAAAATTGTTTTAACGTGTTATTATTAGCATATTGTTATTTTTTGTTTTTATTTGGGCTCACCCTTCTTCCTTCCTTGCTTGCTTTCTAAGATAGAGTCTCACTATATTACTGAGGCTGGCTTTGATGTCACTGTGTAACCTAGACTGGCCTCAATTCATGATCCTTCTGTTTCTACCTCTCTAATGCTAGGATTACAGATATGTGCTCTCTTGACATATATTAATACTACAAAATAATGGCTGGGAATGTGGCTTAGCTTAACATGCATTATCATGACATACAATATACTAGGAAACCATGGGACCTATGTTTCTTTGGGTCTGGTTTACTTAACATGATTTTTTTCCAAGTCTTTCCATTTCCTAACAAATGGAACATTGTCATTCTTTCTGATGGAAGCATAGACTTCCATTGTGTGTATGTGTATGTGTGTGTGTGTGTGCCACATTTTCTTGATCTATTCATCTACTGAGGAGCATACAGGTTGGTTCTGTATCATAGCTATTGTAAATAATGCTGCGATAAACATAGTTGTGCTGGTAGCTTTAGTATAGCCTTGTTTGTAGTCATTTAGGTAAATGACCAGAAGTGGGGTTTCTTGGTCATAGGGGAGCTCTATGTTTATCCTTTTGAGGTGCCTCCATACTGCTTTCCAGAGTGGTTAAACAAGTTCACACTCCCACCAACAGTGCAGTAGAATTCACTTTGGCCACATCCCCTCCAGCATATGTTGTTATTAGATTTCTTGATTATAACCATTCTAACTAGGGTGAGGTGGAATCTCAATGTTGTTTTGATTTGTATTTCTTTTTATATTTTTATTTTTAAAGAAAATAATTGCAGGAATTGTAAATAATGGCTAAAAAGAAGCTTTAAGAGTTATGTAAATAACATTTAAATATTTTAATGACTATATTTGAATTTTAAAATTACTGATTTTTTAATGCTACTTGTCAAAGATACCAATATTTGTAAAATAATTCCCTAGTTGCTGAACATCTGGAAGAGAAATTGTGGGTTATATACATTAGTTTTGTCTTCTTATATATATTCTCATAAATTCAGCAGTTCTAAGCCCATACATGTCAGTGATAAATCTGAACCCTCTCTGAGAGGAAACATTTTCTTTTCTTTTTTTGGTACATTTTTTATTGTAAAAATGCTGTACAGAGGGGTTACAGTTACAGGAGCAAGGTAATGAGTACATTTCCTATTGAGCATTGTTGCCTCCTCCTTTGTTTTCCCCCTACCATCCCTTCCCTCCCACCTCCACAACTAACAACTAGCCCCCACCCCCCCACCCCCACCCCCAAACATTTTCTTACTCATATCATCAGCCATTTTCTGAATTTTCAGACAAGGGGTTCTTGACTTCTTTATATTACTTTCTCAATTTTACTGACCTAGAATTATGATGAAGTCCAGATTTAATTTTTTCCCCTGTCACTTTGTAGTTTGTTCCTGAACACCAAAGATGCAGTGTGTTTAAGAGAAAAACTGGTATACTGTCAGAAAAACCAGCTTTAGGTTTTGGGAAATGCTTTTACAACACAGTAAAACAAGTGGAAAGATTATAATCAAAGCATTTCCATCTTACTTGTAAACAATTACAGCACTTCTTACATGGATGCCACATTAAAAGACTTGGGAAAATTTACTGGATTCTATTCTAATGCAATTAGAGCTAATTTTGTTCTTTAAATGAATAAAAGGTCAGCTAGTAAATCTAGCTTATCTTGAGTCCAGACTTCAATAAATTGTTTTATTTAATTTGTTGTAAAAGATCTTATCCTTAATGGGTCTAGGTCTTATTAGTTCACTTAGGTTTTAAAATATTTATGACCACCTTTTTAGATATGATTTGAATGATGGTTGGAAAGTTTCACTCTGCAGTGTTATCAAGGCCCAAGATCACTAATTGAGTGAATATAGGAAGGTACTTAAGATTTGTTATCTGGAAAAAGCTGATGTAAACCTCTAGAATTTAAATGTTCTTTAACCTGTGACAGGCAGAGATAATTTAGCTGTATCATGGTAACCTTTTGGATACTATCTAATGATTATAATTTCTCCTAAAGACCAAACTACTCACACTTCTGGTGTTTAAAAACAATATGTTCCTACTGATTAAAACACACACACACACACACACACACACACACACACACACACACTTAGACCTCCTATTGTTGTGACCACTGGAATTTTTAATTCTTTGCATTCTGTTTTTCCTGTCACTTTTTAGGGGTCTATAGTAGATTCAGAAACTTACATGAAGATTTTGGATGCACAGAGTAACATTTCTTCACTGCTCCATGCCCACCTTTGTAGCTCAATATATAGATATTCAGTGTACTGTTGGACTGCCATGATTTAGAGTCTGGCAATATTTTCTTGTCACCATGGGCCAAGGCTCAGGAAAGTCTCCAGGCTATAGGGAGGGGTATGACATCAGCTCTTCTTGTTTTCCATGTCTGCTCTCTGCTGTGCCTCCTTCATGTCTGCCTCTTGCCTTCTGGGGAGCTGCCCCTCTTCTCTCCTCTGAGTCTTCCTCCTCTTCCTTTTTTTCACATTTCCCTTTAGCTTAACCTCATCTTTACCAAGCTTCCTCTACATAAAGAAAAGGCTCAAACTTCCTGTTCTCCTTCTCATTTATCAAAACTTACAGTCTTTAGGTGCAACTTCTCCAAGCTTAAATCCTAAGCCAAATGCATTCTGGTTTCTGCCAGAAGCTTTTCAGTAACTTCTCACTAAGATCATTAAATGTCCACCTCCCAGATCTAGAGAACATGGCCACCACAGTATAATCCTTTATGCTGTATTGGGCCATGTTTCCCCTGGTCTTTTTAGAACTTTTGGGTATTCTTGACTCTATACTTAAGTCTATGTTCTAATAAATCTCTTTTTTGTTTTTCTTTCATGGACTCCTTTTTCTTGATCCTTCTTCCTTTTTAGTCCTAGCCCATTTACTCTGTTCTTTGTCCCGAAAATGTGTCCTTATTCAGCTCATATTTCTCCCCAAGATTTATGCTAGTCCTCTTATTAGTGTTGACTCTGAACATTGATTTTAAGTATATACTCCTCTTCCTGGAAGTGTGATTTGTATTCTTTAGTGCCTTTTCCTCAAAATCTGGTGTAAAAAGCAATGGGGTGGGAGTGAAGGTGCGGAAGGCACCAATGGTGTATACCTATAATCTTAGCTCCTCAGGAGACTGAGATTTGAGGATCACTGTTCAAAGCCAGCTTGGGCAGGAAAATCCAAGAAATCAAAAAGCCAGAAGGAGAGCTGTGGCTCAAGTGGTACAATGCTAACCTTGAGCAAAGAAACTCTGGGACAGCACCAGGCCCTGAGTTCAAGCCCCAGCTTGAAAAAAAAAAAAAAAAACAAGACAATTGGGGTTCTTTTATTAAAAAAAAATGAGCAAGTACTATTAGATATGAAAGTACAAGTCTTTTTTTCCCTCATCACAAAAATAATACATAGTCACTATTTTAAAACATTAAGCTGGGCACTGGTGACTCATGCCTATAATCCTAACTACTCAGGAGGATGAGATCTGAGGGTTGTGGTTCAATGCCAGCCCTAGCAGGAAAGTCTGTGAGACTCTTTATCTCTACTTAACCACCAGAAAACCAGAAGCGGTGTTGTGGCTCAAAGTGATAGAACAAAAAAGCTCAGGGATGGCACCCAGGCCCTAAGTTCAAGCCCTATTACCCTCTCAAAAAAAAAAAAAAAATTAACTGTTAGGACCAGATACAGTGGTTCATGCCTGTAATTCTGGCTATTCCAGAGTCAGCTATCAGGAGGATTCAATTTGAGGCAAGACTGGGGAAAAAGTTAATAAAATCCCATGTCAGCAATAAGCCAGAGGCTGGGAATGTGCCTTAGTGGTAGAGTTTTTGCCTAGCATGCATGAAGCCCTGGGTTTGATTCCTCAGTACCACATACACAAGAAAGGCCAGAAGTGGTTCTGTGGCTCAGGTGGTAGAGTGCTAGCCTTGAACAAAAGCTCAAGGACAGTGTCCAGGTTCTGAGTTCAAGCCCCAGGAATAATAACAAAAAGGCAGGTTTGGCTATGTGTATATGTGTGTGGCCGTGTGTGTGTGTGCGTGTGTGTGTGTGTGTGCATGTATGTGCGCGTGCGTGCGCACCTACACGTATGAGCATGTTTCCCTTTAGTGATACTAATGTTTGAATTCAGGGCCTTGCTTTTGCAGGTAATCTACCACTTGAGCCATCCCTCCAAACCCATGATAGATACTAAATTAAAACTTGTTATCTTACTATAGTGGTATATACAGAAGCTGGCATCCTAGTTTCTAGTGACTATAGTATAGCAATAGTATTTCCTATGTAGGAGTTGTCATGTCTAGCATTTGTTTTATAATATCTGTATTTGCTTTAAAAAAAACTGTTGACTCCAGATTTGGTAATATTAGCTGTGAATAAATGAGACAGTATGGGGCTGAGAAGGTAACTCAGTGGTAGAGTGCTTGCCTTGCATGCATGAGGCCCTGGGTTTGATTCCTCAGCACCATATAAACAGAAAAAGCTGGAAGTGCCACTGTGGCTCAAGTGATAAGAGCACTAGCCTTGAACTGAAGGGCTGAGAGACAGTGCCCAGGCTCCACGACTAAATAAAAATAAATAAGACAGTAACTGGTATGGGACCATGAGCCAAAGTCTGAAAAATAGTACTTCTACCATATATGTAGGAACTATGTCTATGAACTGTCTGTGATACAATATGTTTATCGGATTGTAGTTTGTAATATGTATTTCATCTTAAGTATACAGTAAAGTTTATTATAATTAAAATGCCTTTAAAATTCCTTTTTTGATCTAATGAGAAATATTAATCTATGACTTGTGAATTCTGCTAAAACATAGAGGAGCATAGAGATTAGTGCTATCATTTGTTTTGAACTAGGATGAACCAAATGAGTAGATCACAACTGTAAGTGGTAAACAGCCATATTATTTTTCTCCCCCTCTTACTTATTAAAATATAGAATATCTTGCTTCTTTTTCATTGTACTACCTATTAGGCTTGTATTAAATACAAGGTAAAAATCCACATTTACTTTATAAATTTAGGCCACTCAAAGAATGTTAATCCAGTAAACTTTGCTTCTGTTGCTTTTTTTCTGGCCTTTCTAGGATGTCTTATTTTTCTACAAATGTGCATATCTGTCAATCAGTACATGTACTTTAAAGAATTGCTATTATTTAATTTTAAAATAAATAGCTTGCAAATAAGGAATATTTTTCCAGACTAATGTTTGGCCCTTTACTAATTTGTGTTCTCTGTAGCAAGCATGTTGGAATTGAAACAATTTTGAGATTAAAATCAAATGCAAGTTTCCCAGCACTGGTGGGTGAGTGCTTCAAGTAAGGGAGAGGAGGAGAGGGGGTGGTCAGGACAGGGAAGAGCCACCACAGAGGTACTTCACATTCCACCTCTCAGCGTCTTTGCCTGGTTGGTGTCCATTCCACACGGGTCTTCAGAATGGATATATGCAACTGACTCCCACTCTTCTGTTTTTTTGGCAGGCAAGGGGGTTGTTTGTTTTATGATGCTGGGCAGGCTAAGCCTCTACCCCAGCCTTACTGCCCCATTCCCTTTTCTTGACTACCCCTCTGGCTAAGTTTGAGACTTCTTTCCCTTCTTTCCCATCATCCTGGATGTTAAAGATTAGTAGAAAACACTCAATAGATAAGAGGACCGAATCTAAAGCAGCTCTCTAAAAGTCATAATAAATCTTTTATTTCGACCTGAAAGTCTATAGTAATGTCAGAGACCTTTGCTTTCCTGCTTCTTTTTTCCATCAATGGTTTTCTTTTCCATCTCTTTCTTTTCGAATGGCCTTAACTTCGGAACAAATCTGAAGTCAGTGGAATAATTTCAAAAGCCTTTTCTTGCCTCAGCAGAATTGGAGAAACTTTTTTTTTGAGGGGGTATCTAGGTTTTGTTTCTGTGTTTGAAACTCCTCGTGTTCATGAAAGCTCCTTAAATCAATGTAATCAAAATTATCATTTCTTAAATATTTTATAATATTTATTGTAACTAATTTATTTTTCTACAAATGTGCATATCTGTTAATCAGTATTGCTATTATTTAATTTTAAAATAAATAGCTTGCAAATAAGGAATATCTCTCTGTGTTTCTCCTTTCCCCCTCTTCCCTTGACCCTATCTTGTTCTCTGTCTTCTTTGTTCTTTTTTATGTTCAGTTATCCTATCTTGATCATTGGCAGTTCTTTCATATTGTCTATTGGATTTTGATACAACCTCATTTGTATTTAGTAGCTTTCCAACTACAAAATGTTCCATGTTTATCTTATGGCATAGTTCTGTATATCATATATTTGGAAATATACAATATTTCTGTTCATCTAATGAACACTTATTTAGTCAGGAATGTTTTAGGAGGGAATCACAAAATGGTGTACTAGAGATGCCCATGGCTACTGGGATGTCCTATTAGTAAGACTTCTAGGCCTTCTCGATGGACAGAAATAGGTAAACTTGAAAGGAAAAAAAAAGGCAAGTTTATATTATTTCTAATTCAGATTTAACATTATTGTTATTTTGAATGTATTTCTTTAGCTTCTCTTTTTACATTACAAATCTTCAATCTTAACAGCATTATCAAAATTATTTCCTTTATTTTTGCAAGAACTGTATAAAATAGTCTGAAAACAAAAACGCCACCATTACCAAACTAGTAATAGAATGCTGGGTGATATTAAGGATTGAGATTTTCTTTAGTGCTTGCTATAAAGTTCTACTGTGGCTGTGTGAGCAACTGAAATTATATTTTCTAGCATGATATACTTTGAGGTTTGTTCATTCTCCTTAGTTTCAATTCAGAGGCAATTTTTAAAATTTTAATTTTCTGAATATGTAAACCATTTACCTGCCTCCAAAGTTAAAACTAAATGACAAGATACATTCAGAGGTCTTGAATTCTTCACTTTCTCTATACTCTTAATACTGCTTACCCTATTGGTTGCCATTTTTATATCTTTTATTTCTCATAATTATTATATCTCTAGTTCTTGTTGATACTTTTCAGAGGAAAGAATTAGTATTTATTGAAATATGAGGGAATATGTGTTATTCATTGTTTATTTCAATATTACTGTCCTTCTAGATATTCTATAGATTTTGAATATTTGGCAATGGAACTATAATCATTTGGGCCTCCCACATGAAATGACAATTCTATAATGGTGATGTTTTTCTCTAATTATTTCATATAATTCATTTTTCAAATAGGTCATGCCTACATTATTTGATGTGTACTTGGGCCATGACAAGATAAAATACTCATTTTACGAGATGGTGTAAATATTCAAGAGGCAAGCCATGAGTTTGAGGAATGAAATCCGTTCACAATTGTCTTATAATTATATGAATGTTAAAATTTGAGCTGTATCACAAAAAATAAGGAATAATGAATGATTAATTAAAAGACTTAATAAAACTGATTTTCATAATTTAGGTATTTTATCAATGTGAAATAAGGAAATGACCATATTACAATTTGGCATATTAAGTGGTGATACTCAAAAATATAAGCTCTCCAAAATTAAGAATAATCATTTATATACCTAAGTTAGGAAAGTTGAGTATTTGGTATATTACTTTTCTAATATACCAAACTCAGTGATTTGAAGCAACTTTTTGCATTGGTTATTTTCAATGTAGGGTCTTGCTTTGTGACTAGCTGGCCAGCCCCTCCATCTTCCTGCTTTTGCCTCCCCCCACCCCCAATCCCCATCCCCATTTGCTGAAGTTGACAACCATTGAGTTTTGGGAACTTGTATGCCCTGGCTTGACTTGAACCACAATTCTCTGATTTCCATCTCCCAGTAGCTAAAATTATAGGCTTGAGCCCTGGTGCCTGGCAGAACTTTTATATATATATATGAATAGTTTTTCTCCATTGAAAAATTTCCCTGTTCAGAAGATTCAGTAAAATTTACAGAAGTGATACTAATGTTTTTCACCTGTGGTATCATTTTGTTACATTTAAAAACAGCTGTTCACTTTTAGGGGTAAATAAGTAAGCCATTGTGAGGGAACTTTTGAACTTTGTAAGCAGTTTAGTAGCCAGTAATTTGGACTTTGATAATTTAGATCACTGGTTTCATAGTGTTTGCACACAATAGCTGAATAATGAGGATCATTAAACTCCCTGTGCCAGAACATACCCAAATTGTGTTTGCCTCTAACCTTGGAGGCTCTGTTGGGCTGAGAGGCAAGGATTGGCTCTTTATTGACTTGTCAAGCTGTGAGTTTGCATTACAGCTCATGACCCAGTCTATTTGTTTCACTGCTTTGTGGTGGGGAAACAGGTAAAGAAATCCTGCTGAAAGTCCTTCCTTCTGCACGTTTGCATGAATAACACCAGTGTTAGGGCACTGTGACCAATGCCTCCAAAAGAGGTAATGTTAGCAGCATGGAGCCATTGTGGGACCCAGCTGTGGGCGGTATTGCTTTCTCTGTGAGACATTGGGCTTTCAGCAGAAAGCTCTGGAGGAGAACTTACCATGCAATTAAGTAGGAAAGAAAAAGTGATACTTTAGGGAGAAATATTCAGAGAAGCAAAACACTGTCTGCAATCAAGAACAGCAGTGAACTTGGCCAGGTGTAATTCAGAAGTGTTTTTACAGTGACCATATTAGGTTCGCTGTTGACAGTTTATCTGGCCAGGCATGAGATACCACATTAATATTATCCTGTTAGGTATTTTCTTATTATGCTAAAAATTAAGGAAATAATAAAAGGATTAAAACCATATGTTCTATTACCACAAGTTACTTAGCAGCTAAGATCAAAATAACTCAAAGTCTGATGAACTATCTTTGGAACTTCCAACCAGTTGAGGAAAGCAGTTCACTTTTGGTGCCATTGTAAATCCAGTGTATCCCTTGAAAATAAAAAGGATAGTTTGTCTTGTCAACATGTAGTATCCACTCTAATAAGTTTTCCTTATGATACCCAAATGTGAGATCTCCATGTGACTCACATATATATGTGTGTTACCTTGCACTTATCCTCATCTCTTAAAAGTCCTACCCTCTGTCACATTACCACACTGAGGACTAGGCATATGAACAAATGGACCTTGTGGAACTAACTACAAACGTAGGAATATCTAATGTCCATTCAAACTTACAACTTCAGTTACATGAAAACAACAGCATTGTTATATGAGGCTGTCTACCTTTCCCACTTGGCCACTTTGTTGTTGATCTCTGTTAGTGATGATGGAGTCAATTTAGAATAAACTAAATTGTCAGCTCTTTGATTTAGCTTGTGGGTTTTTTTTTTTTTCACATCCATTTAGGACTGTTATGGTCAACACTTAGACTTTAGCCACTAAAGTACCCCATATCTACAGAAATGTAAGCAGATTTAACTGTACAACTCAGTTGAAGCATCATTTAAAAACTCCCAGCAGCATGTTAGGTGTGTATATAATGACACAAATTTTTATTTTTTTAAATTGTCTGTATTGTACAAGCTACACAATTAATTATAGACAAGCCAAAAGAAAAAGCAATCTTAGTGTATAGATGAAATTTCTGGGCATTTTGGCATTGTATATTCTTTTGATTGAATTTTTTTCAAAGTACACATTCATAGAATTTATGTTTTAAGGAAGGAGTTTTTATGTAAATGTGTGTGTGCGTTTGTGTGGGGGGGTGTGGGGGTGTGTGTGTAGAGAGAGAGAGAGAGAGACTACCGCTGCCAACAACAGTTGTGATCATCCTGTATTAATTTAACCTTTCCCCTACTTGGGGTATTTAAAATTAGTCATACTACCTCTTTATATTTTCAATCATAAATATGAGTTTATTAATAATTTTCTTTACCCTATGGCATTACATAATTGTCTATTTCCTCAGAATCAATTTCTAGAAGCCTAACCCCTGGTCAGAAGCTTGAATATTTTGAAAGTTTTGGTAACTACCCAGAAATACTACACCATCACCCCTCCTATTCCCCATCCCGACAACACTGGGTGGAGTTGGTCCTTTTAACCTTCGCTTTCTCTCTCTCTCTCTCTCTCTTTCTTTTCTGTGCCAGTACTGGGATTTGAACTCAGGGCCTGAGCACTGTCCTTAGCTTTTCACTCTAATGCTCTACCACTTGAGCCACAGCTCTAGCTCCAGATTTTTGATGATTAATTGGAGATTCAAGTCTCATGGGTTTTTCTGTCCAGGCTGGCTTTGAACCATGATCCTCATATCTTAGCCTCCCTAGTAGCTTGGACTACAGATATGAGCCATTGGCACCCAGCTTTAGCTTTTAAAGGCATTTTATTGTGTGTTTGTATTTTTTTTAATTAGTTAAGACAGAACACTCTTCCTATGTATTGCTCGCTTGTTTTTCAAAACCCTATACATTTGCTTACTTTGGTGGATGTGTCGTCTTGTTTTTGTCAGTCCTAGGATTTGAACTCAGGGCCTGAGCACTATCCCTCAGTTTTTGTGCTCAACCTCATGCTCTACCATATGAGCCACAGCTTTGCTTCTGGCTTTTTAGTGGTTAATTGGAATAAGAGTCTCTAATTGCCTGGGCTGGCTTTAAACTATTTTCCTCAGATCTCAGCCTCCTAAGTAGTTAGGATTATAGGCCTGAACCACTCGTGCCGGCTGTTTTGTTTTACTTAATCTTCAAGACCTCTAACATTTATAGTTGGTGATATAGCTGTAACTTGATAGATTCCCCCTCCCCCCCAAATTGCAACATCACAAACTGATCATTGAGCTAATAGTCAACTGCAAGTGATGGTTGTATAGTGAATCATAAGATCTGTTCATTTTGACAACGGGTTCAGTCTTTATCTCCATCAAGCATTTTCGACTGGAGTAGCTAACAAGTAGAAGAATGGAAATAAAATGATACACTAGTTGTGTTCATGTAGCGTTCTGAGTTCCCACATGTCAATCCTATTGTTTGTGTTGGATAGCCTCTCATTGATTAATACTCTTTTGTTGATGACTGATTTTCTGGCTAATTTCTGTGGTAGTCATTCAGATCTAGTACGATTTCCCTCTTCCTATCCAGCTTTTTTTTTTTTTTTTTGTCGGTTGTGGGGCTATCCAGCTTTTGTTCTCCCTCCTCTTCTTCCTTTCTCCCTAGTTAACTCCACTTAACTACAAACGAAAGTACATGAGTGTTGCCCCACGCTTCCCAGCCTAAGCTGGCAAATCCTTCACCTTTTACATGTCTCTGTCTCTGTCCTTTTACCCACTCTCCTCTATCTACCCTCACCTTTATCCCACTCTCCTCCTCAGGTCATAGAGTATGTTACTACTTACTTTGTTTGCTATAATTTTAATTGACCAGAAAAATATATGAACTATATAATTTCATCTAAGAGGTCACTACCTTGCAGGACCAGATTTTGTGTTGTTGGTTTAACTAAATATGTTCAGATTCATCAAGTGCCTACTGAAAGCTAGTTTAGATTTAGTTAGATGCTGGCATCTAACATGATACAAAAATTGTGAAAAAATGAAGATAAAAGCTTTCTATTCTTTTCAGAAACTACTAATAGAGCTGGGTTAACAAACAAGTCTACAAATTAAATGACTGGCAGTCCAGCGCAGAGAAGAGTGTATGTGTGCCTAGCATGTTCAAGGGGCCTGAGGATCTCTCTCTCTCTGTGTGTATTTGTGTGTGTGTCCTCTCCCTCCTTCCTTCTTTCCCTCTCCCCCTTTCGCCTTCTTTCCCTCTCTAGCTTCTTGGAATAAATAATGCCCTTAAGAAGTTTCTAAATGGCAGCCATCCAAGGCTTTGTTTGAGATTTACAGTTTTTCATAGTCATAATCTGACTGATGACAATGTCTTAGGGGAAAAATAATCATCTCATAGTATGGACATAAAACTGCCATAGCCCCACTTTTTCAACGAAGTCCTTGAATGAGCATGGGAAATATTTATATTTATCCCATTAATTACCTGCAAGTGTGATGCCACCATCATCTCCAGCACCAAAGCAGACCTAGGCCTCCCATGACTGGGGATAGAAACTCCCATCATTTATTTGGCTGCTGGTGGTACTGTACGAGCCAGTGCTATGCAGTATCCATGTCTGTCATCTTTCTTCCTTCCTTCCTTCTTTCCTTCCTTCCTTCCTTCCTTCCTTTCTTTCTCTCTCTCTTTTTTCCTTCCTTTCTTTCTTTCTTTCTTCCTTCCTTCCTTCCTTTCTTCCTTTCTTTCTTCCTTCCTTCCTTCCTTTCTTCCTTTCTTTCTTTCTTTCTTTCTTTCTTTCTTTCTTTCTTTTTTCCTTTCTTTCTTTCTTCCTTCCTTCCTTTCTTCCTTTCTTTCTTTGGCTTGAATTCAGGGCCTGGCACTGTCCCTGAGCTTTTTCAGCTCAAAGCTAGTATTCTACAACTTTGAGCCACAGCTCCACTGGTTTCAAACTGTGATCCTTTGATTCCAGCCTCCTAAGTAGCTAAGATTGCAGGCAAGAACCACCAGCACCCACCTCCGCCATCTTTCTAATACTGTCTTTGCTGTTTTTTGACTACTTATTCTATCAACAGAAAAATAGATGTGCTAAAGTGTCTAATTATGATTGTGGATTTGACTGTTTCTAACACCTCTTCCATTTTTACTTTATATTTTTAAGGCTATGTTATTAGATACATACAGACTTTAAATTGTCAGATACTTAACTAGCAAATTGGATTCTTTTATCATGGGCAACTGGACTTGCAGTTTTTCTTTTTGAAATCATCCTGGTCATCTCAGTCTGCACAGATATTTCCATAGCACTGGCTTTGATGCTGAGAAGACCTCAGAAATGCACTTGATATCATGATATGTAGGTCCTCCAGAAGGTTTTGTTGTTAGCAGGAGCAAATGAGATAACATAAACAAATATTTAGTACAGTGTCTGGGCTATAATTGACTTTCAAGTGTTTAGTACAGCAGGGAACATAATAAGTGCTCAATAAATATCCACTGCTAATTATGGTAAAGATGGGCACTCTGTGACCAGTGACTTTATTGCTAAGAATAAAGCTTAAGGAAATCCTTGAGCATTACACGTGAATACATACTACCTTTAGAAGGACAATGGACAAAAACCACTGTCTTATTCAGAAATAGAATACTATGTATAGAAATTAAATAATACACATTTGGATGTATCAAAGAAGTTAATCAAAATATAGAAAACCAAATATGAGGGCTGGGAAGGTGGCTCAGTGGCAGAGCGCTTGCCTTGCATGCATGAGGCCCTGGGTTCCATTCCTCAGCACCACATAAGCAGAAAAAAAAAAAAAAAGCCGGAAGTGGCACTGTGGCTCAAGTGGTGGGGGGTAGCCTTGAGCTGAAGAGCTGAGGGACAGTGCCCAGGCCCAGAGTTCAGGCCCCACGACTGGACCCAAAAACAAAAAAAGAAAAGAAAACCAAATATGAAATCTAGTTACAAAGAATATACTGTGATACTGCTTATATTTAAGTTAAAATGTAAATAATCATAGTATATATTCTTTATAGATATCTACAAAGGCGGAAAAGCCCAGAGAACAAAAGTGGGTTCTAGGTATGATTGCAGGGAGGGAGGGAGAGAAGTAGGGAGGGCTTTGTTTCCTGATGGTTCCCAGAAGTGACCTTGTCACAGCTGCTCCAGCCACAGGAAGTACCCACTGACCCACTTCCCCTTCTGTATTGATTATTAAAAACTTTTCTAAGTAGCTGACCATTGAAGGACAATTTGAGAATATAAAAAAGTCTAAGTAGGGCTGGGAAGGTGGCTCAGTGGTAGAGCGCTTTCCTTGCATGCCTGAGGCCCTGGGTTCGATTCCTCAGCACCACATAAGCAAAAAGAAAAAAGCCGGAAGTGGCGCTGTGGCTCAAGCTCAAGCCTTGAGCTGAAGAGCTGAGGGACAGTGCCCAGGCCCAGAATTCAGGCCCCACAACTGGACCCAAAAAAAAAAGTCTAAGTAGAGCCCTTAATTGAGGAATGGTCTTGAACTCTGAGTTCTTTCACTATCTCTGAACTCCTGAAAACATCCTTTGCATCTAGATGAAGGAAGATTTTAACATGTGCTTTGAGTTGGTTATCCTGTTCTGACTTCTGCTTTTCCCTCTCTTCTTTCTTAACAGTGTCATCAGCAAGGTGGTTCCAGCCCCGGAGGCTAAGCCAGCCCCTTCTCTGAATAGACCCAAAACCCCACCACCAGCCCCAGCCACGGTTCCTGTGCACGTGAACCCCACCCCCCTGCCACTCCTCGCCCAGGCTGCAGCATGTCCAGCTCTGGTGCCCTCCCCATCCCCTGCCATCTCTGGGGCAGGAAGCTCCAAGGCCCCTGTGAGAAGCGTAGTGACTGAGACAGTCAGCACTTACGTGGTACGTAGCATTTTCACAGTAGCTGAGAGCCTATTAGGAGAGCATTTTCCAGTAGAAGGAATAACCGTATGTGTCACTATTAAGTTGCAGAGGAAATTCTTCATAACAAAAGAAGTACTTTCCAACTTTTGGCTGAAAAGCATTACCTTGCAGCATTTGTCTGTTCAGTCTCTAGAATGTCAAAGCGTTGTTTTTCATTATTTTGTATTGATTTGGAATAAGATTGTATGCAACAGTATCGCCATATAAATACAAGAGTGAATGCTGACATTTAAATCCAAACTGAATTTCTTGGTCGAGCAATGGAGATACTCACTTAAAAGTGTTAGGTTTTTAAAAAGAGGTGGCCGAGTAAGAACAGCACCACGCACGTGGTATTCAGGTAAGGGGTAGGTTTATTCAGTAGACCTGCTGGGACCAGGCAAAGTTGGCACTCCACGCGCTGGCAAAAGAGAGCGTCTGGCCCAGGGTTAGGCCTTATATAGGGTAGGGGGTGGGGAAAGGTGAGTCCAGGTAAAGGGAAGTGGGATCTGGTGGGGAAAGGTGTGGCCACATCAGATTAAGATGTGACCTCAGCGGATGCAGATGTGACCTCTTCCAGGTGTCCCAGTTGCCTAGGTAACGCAGGTACTAGGCGAGGTCTGTTTGCCGTCCAGGAATGGACCTAACAAAAAGTACAATTTATGTCATATACACCGAATTTTATAAGCTAGCTATTTGTGAGTTGTAGTACTAATTACAGCATTTTATTGGCTAAGACCCAGAATGTGTCAGGGCTTGTATGTTACGTGGAAATGGACTTTTAGACTGCAGAACTTCCTCAGTGTACACGATGGCTTTGAGTTACAACATGCACCATGATTAATGAGTCCATATTGTCCAGGGAATGTTTTAGGTATTTTCTCCTGATTTTTTTTTTGGGGGGGGTCCAGTCCTGGGCCTGAACTCTGGGCCTGGGCACTGTGCCTCAGCTCTTCAGCTCAAGGCTAGCGCTCTACCATTGAGCCACAGTGCCATTTCTGGCTTTTTTCTTTTTGCTTATGTGGTGCTGAGGAATCGAACCCAGGGCCTCAGGCATGCAAGGCAAGTGATCTACCACTGGGCCAGCTTCTCTCCTGTTTTTCTTCTGGTGCTGGGGATTGAACATGAGCCCTGTACTTGCTGGGGAAGCACTACAGCACTGGAGCCACTCCCCCAGCCCTTGTCTTCCACATTCTTAACAGTCTCCAATCTTGTTCAAACCCAAATTCATTCTATATATGAAATATTTATAAAGCTATGCTCCATGGACACTGAAGAGTGACCCCCAAACACACACAGAATGCTTCTGGAGTGTGAAAGCATTGGCGTGGCCATGACCCCTGGCTCTGCAGATGGTTGTATGAGCCTGGCAATAGCCTTGGTCTCTCTGAACAGACATGATTGGGAAGTGCTGAGGTGGTATTCATGGTATTTATTGTTACAAACCATACAACACCATGTTACTTAAAGAAACTTAGAAGGAAATACATCATTAAATGGTTGAGCTATTATGATGTTACACAGAGCACAAAAGAAAATCATAAGTATTCAAAGAGGATATAGATGTGAAAATTTGCAGAAAATTATTAAATTATGCCAGGTCCTGGTAGCTCATGCCTGTAAATCTGGCTATTCAAGAGACTGACCTCCATGGCACACAATTCAAAGCCAGCTCAGGGCAGGAAAGTCCATTCTTATCTCCAGTTAACCACCAAAAAGCCAAAATTAGAGCTGAAGTTGGAAGTGGTACAGCACCAATCTTGAGAACAAAAGCTCAGAAATAGCACCTCGGTGCTTAGTTCAAGCTCCAGGAACAATCCCTACCCCACCCCCCATTTTTAAAAAAGTGATTTTCAGCAAGAAATTAAAAATGGTAGCATGAGCTCAAGTGGTAGACTGCCAGCCATGAGCGAAAAGGCCAAGGAAGAGCCTCAAGCCCTGAGTTCAGTCCCCTAGTATTGGCAGAAAGGAAAAAAACAGTAATGGTTTTCCACTGTATGTGTGGGCCAACACCATTGAGAAGGGTTCACAGGAATGACAATGTAACCAAGAAGCTTCAAAACCTTAGAGACACTGTGCATTTACAGTGTGAAAGATGTGACGGGGCACAAAGTCCATGTGTCACTGTCTACTGTTGGTGTTGGAGCAGCACTTCCAATCCCAGGGCTCATGTTTCCCATTCTTGACCTATCCAAAGGCTCTTCTATGATGAGTAAATACAGTAGTATGTTTGAGAGAACTTAGTGAACTGTGACGTATTGGGTGATGTCGATGCAAAGGCAAATTTTTTAAGTAGCAGAGTCATGGGCTGCTAATTTCAAGGAAGGTCACCCAGCAGCAAGACTGGCCATGCGTGGTAGCTTTGGGGCACAGTGCACCAGAACAACCTCAGCCCCTGGAGGGCTAGTGCATGGGGACGGCTGGCCATCTCCACGTGGTGCACTTCCCTCAGGCAGGGAGACATTACCTCTCACCCACTGCTGCTTTTTGGGTCTCTATAGAATTCTTTCTTCCAGCCTGGTTTTGATAATGTGAAATTTGAGGAAGTGGAACAATTAAAGATGCTTCCTATTTAACTGCTAAGTTAATAAACTCCAGAGTATATAATATTTGTAGTGAAATAGTGATTAAATGTGAGGTTCTTTGGCCTCCTGAACCCCTTATTTCATTTGCCATTTAGTTGATTGTACTTTTCTAAAAATGTCATGAAAGGAATGGAAAGTTACTTAGTAACAACTCTTTTATATCCTTGATCGTATCAGCCTGTTCAGGAGAAGGGTTTGGCTAATAAGTAATTGAGTGATACATGCATGTTTGGCTGTATGTATAATCCCCTGCCTGTGATGTGCTTCAGGAAGCAATGAGTGCTTGAATGCTACAGTCCAGCTTTCAGAAATACCAATTGTTACTGCCATTAAGAACCTAATCATGCCAGGCACTGGTGGCTCACGCCTGTAATCCTAGCTACTCAGGAGGCTGAGAATTGAGGATTGTGGTTCAAAGCCATTCCAGAGAAGGCTGTGAGACTCTTATCGCCAATAAACTACTCAAGAAAAGCCAGATCTGAGCTGCCACTCAGACAGAACACTAACCTTGAGCAAAAGCAGCCCAGGGGCAGCGCCCAGACCCTGAATTCAAGACACAGGATGGCGGGGGGGAGGAGAAGACCCTAATCATTAAGAACTAATGTGGCTATAGGAATTTTTCAGATGAAGCAGATTATACATCACTTTATCACATTGTTCACAGAGGTGATTATAAAATAGCATATACAACAAAGTTTAGAATATTCATTAGCAATGGTTTATCATAACTGGATGTGGTGGTACAGGTTTGTAATCCCAACCTAGCACTGTAGAAGCTGAGTCAGATGCATTACAAGTTTGAGGCCAACCTGAGCTACAAAGAAAGAAAAAGACAAAGGAAAAAAAAAAAGTAAGAGTATATCATTGATTTCATATACTTCCAAAAGAAGAACTGTGCTCATTTTGTTAAGAATTTTTTATTAGCATACATTAGTTGTAGAAAAGGAGTTTTATCGTGACATTTTCATGCGTGTATACCATGTGATTGTGGCTTTAATGAAGAGCTAATCTACTATGGTTTCAGGCTGATTTGTCAGGTATTTAGTAACCACTCTTTCTGGTCTTCTGTTGGTTCTTCTTCCCTATTCCATCTGGATTTGCTCCTTCCCCTGCAATCCCTTCAGATCCGAGATGAGTGGGGCAATAAGATCTGGTTCTGCCCTGGGTGCAACAAGCCTGATGATGGGAGTCCAATGATTGGCTGTGACGGCTGTGATGACTGGTACCACTGGTGAGTCCCCAGACCTCCACCCACCCCACTTCTGGGAGGAAGCAGGGCCTGTCCCCAGTTCAGGGACTACCCAAGAGTGGCCTGCCGAGTACAGTACTAGAACCTGGATGATTCAGTCAGTTGCAAAAAAATGAGTCTTTGTACTAAGGGTATTCAGCCTAAATTCTGAATAATTTTGTTGTCATCCTTCTTATAAAAATAAGTAAGACACATAGAGGTTTGCTTTTTCCTCTCTACTTATGTTCAGTATGAGCAACAGCCCTTCACAGCTCCAGGAAGAGGTAACTCCTTGAAAACAATAAACTTGATACAGACTGCAGAGATAAAGACAGCTAGTCTGTGTTTATACCCCTTCAGCAGCTTCTTTAAAACTGAAGAGGCTCAGTCAAAACATAAGCAATCTTTCTTTTATTTAGCTTTAAAATATAAAATGTAAAAGGATACCTGGTCAGTTATAACATATGATGTCTGTAAGATGAAAGTGGAGTATTAAGCCGGGTGCCAGTGGGTCACATCTGTCATCCTAGCTACTCAGGAGGCTGAGATCTGAGGATCACTGTTCAAAGCCAGCCGGGGCAGGAAAGTCTGTGAAACTCTTATCTCCAATAAACCACCAGAAAACCGGAAATGGCTCTGTAGCTCAAGTGGTAGTGCACTAGCCTTGAGCTGAAGAGCTGAGGGACAGCACTCAGGCCCAGAGTTCAAGGCCCACGACCGACAAAAAAAAAAAAAAGTGAAATATTACTAAAAAGACTTATATTATTCCTGGTTGGAAGGCTGATTGACCTAATTAATCTTCTGAGAGGGCCTATAAAAAGAAACATTAGGCCGGGTGCTAGTGGCTCACGCCTATAATCCTAGCTACTCAGGAGGCTGAGATCTGAGGATCGCGGTTCAAAGCCAGCCCGGGCAGGAGAGACCGTGAGACT
>NW_012267225.1:1250214-1298853 GCF_000151885.1 Dipodomys ordii | reverse complement strand
GTTCAAAGCCAGCCCGGGCAGGAGAGACCGTGAGACTCCTATCTCCAATAAACCACCAGAAAACCGGAAGTGGCGTTGTAGCTCAAGTGGTAGAGCGCTCGCCTTGCTTGAGCTGAAGAGCTGCGGGACAGTGCCCAGGCCCAGAGTTCAAGCCCCAGGACCGACAAAAAAAAAAGAAAGAAACATTATATAATAAAGTTATCCAGATGCCAGCCAGGTGCTGGTGACTGACACCTGCAATCTTAGCTACTCAGGCAGCTGAGATCTGAGGATCAAAGTTCAAAGCCAGCCCACCCAGGAAAGTTCATGAGACTCTTCTCTCCAGTTAACTACCAGAAAAAAACTGGAAGTGGATCTGTGACTCAAGTGGTAGAATGCTAACCTTGAGTATAAAAGCTTAAGGATAGCACAGGCCTCAAGAGTTGAAGCCTCAGGCCCAGCACAAAATAATAATAATAATAATAATAATTCAGATGCCTAACAGTAGTGCTGCATATTTGATTTCTGCATAGAAAGGGAAAAAATAAACTTGTAGGAAACTTGTTCATGGGAATTTATTTTTGTGTGTAGGCCCTGTGTTGGACTAATGGCTGCCCCCCCAGAAGAGATGCAGTGGTTCTGTGCCAAGTGTTCTGCCAACAAGAAGAAAGATAAGAAGCACAAGAAAAGAAAGCACCGAGCTCACTGACAGCTCCTGGAGGCTGGACCACGCAGGATCAGCAAAGGCTGCCTGCTGCCTCCCTGGTGCCTCTGGACAGAGCTAGTGTGGTTCTGCCATCCCATTGCCCCCAGGCCTTGGATAAGGAATCGGTGAAGATAGAGGACAAGAACATGCCATCCACTCTGCCTTCCCTTCTGAAACACTCGGAGGTTCCACAGTGGCGTGACTGAAGAAAACTCCAGAAGGGGCGTGGCCTGAGGGCTGCCCACCTCCATTTTTCTATTACCAGTGACAAGTATTAATAAAAGAGACCATACATCTTCCCTTTTGCTTTTCTTTATTCTCTCCAGGGCCTTTTCTTAAGGTGTAAGATGAGAAGATAATGTATAAACTGCCTTGACTCTAATTTAAGGATGGTATCATTAGTCTGTATACAGCTTTCAACCCCTTTCCCTCTAGAGTAAAATAATCATAATAACATAAAAGAAAACTCCACTTGGGATATTGGTAAATATTTTTGTGATGAGAATATATGAAGCTTCCCCCCAACCCTGTTTTTAGTACTAACATGTAAAATGTTTGGGCTTTTGTGAAATACCTTATATTTTTTAAGAAAAAGGTTTCTATCATGTCCTCTTTGCTTCTGTGCAAATTAGTTTTGTTTAACCTATTTGATATCTTTGTTGCATTCTAATTTCGCCCTTCTTTAAACTGCTGGAGTCTCTTCTCACTGCTTGTACATTTCATCAACTTGTATAGAGAAAAACTTCATACTAAAAAAAATTCTCCTAATGTAAATAATAAATATTTATGAAGTAGTTATTTTTTAAATTTTTATCGTGTTTAATTCTGGCTTTCTCTGAAATCCACTGTGATTTCAGCCATGTCTGTAATTACTGCTGTACATAGGCAAAGGACGAGAAAAAGAGCCATAGAGCAGAATAATTTACCTTGAGCTGAATGAAACTGTGCAGTGCCCAAAACTTGTGGGTAAGAAGACCCTAGCAGTTGGAAGGAGAACAGGGCGATTTGAATCTGGAGTTTATGTTTTGAAATTGTTTTGTTTGTCATCTATCTTGTTTCTGTAAATTTTTCTGCCTTTTACTAAAAGGACATGTAGGTTCCACAAAAGTTAAAAACAAAAAAAAACATCAAACAAGAAAAAAACATACTGTAGCATTCTGTGTTTATATTGTTTTATTTCTACAAATTTGTTCATTGATATTGTGCTTTAAGGCTGAAATGAAGTATATTATGAATTTTTTTAAGAAAATGCATCAAATTTCAGGGTATCTCAAAACCTTATTATATTACTATACTGCCCACTATTTATTATATGTTATAGATATCTGAAAGGTAAACCAAATATTTTATTTTTAATGTAAAAAAAGACATCAAATTAACTTTATTAGCATATTTTAGTGACTTTGGAATAACCAATAATTTTGAACTTTTACTTGATTTTGAAATAATCTTAATTTGGACCCATGTGGTAGATATCTTGAATGCTAGAATATGGGCTTTGAATATAATACAAATATATTAATAGAAAATGTGAATTGTTTTACTGCAAAGTCAATTGATATTAGTGTTTGCATTCATCTTATTCTAAAATATTATGTGGTTACAGAAATGTGGTTTTCAGCCGTGATGTTAAATTGCAAATCAGTGGAAATGGAGTAGACCTTTCAAAAGTACATGACATAATTGCCCTCCTTGTTCTAGAAACCAGAATTTTTCTATCCCTGCCAAAAAAAAAAATTCATGTTGAGATATGTGGTTTTTGTTTTATTCATTTGAGATCATACTAAATACAATATTTTCACATGCACAAACCTACCCATTAGTGCTTTTCAGAGGGGGATGAGGGATAGGGAAACTGCAAAATAAAGATTATTGGCTGTTTCATAGTTTGCTTTTCCATTTTCTTTATTTAGGATTTAGTTCCTTGAGGCATGGTCAGTGGATCTAAAGTTGCCACGTTTAAGTGAGCAGGTCATGCACTACCATAAGAACGAATGTGCGTATATATAACTTTTCACCCACTCCTCCTGTCTGAGAGACTTCAGCCCGGACTACATTCAAGGAATTTCAATCAGTTTGTTGTCCCTTGCTATTTCATGGTTGCTTTCCTAAATCCAGTTCATGATTTTATAAATGGTCTTTGCAATAATAAAAACCAAAGAATCATTTTCAGGGGGCTGGATGGCTCAAGGGATTAGTAATGGAATACAGAGCCTTTCACCTCTTGGTCAGTGAGTTGAATCCAGTCCAGGTCACTAGAGACCAAAAGTTGTCACCATCTTATGGACTGTTCAGTGGCCTGTGTGAAATGAACTGGTGGTCTCGGTGGTACCAGTCAAAGAAAGTTCAAGAAACTGAAAGAAAAAAAGAAGGTAGATTAGAAAAAAAGAAAATATCAGTGATACAAAGAAAAGTTAGAAAATTGGTCGGAGCCATTCTCCAGAAAGTAATAACTAGAGAAAATGAGAGCAGCATAAAAACATCACAATCATCACGAAGAGAATGGAGCTTAATTGACTTCTACAAATGATGGCAAAACGGGAAAAGGAAAAAGGCAGCATCGATTGAGAGACAGTAGTAGGAATAGACAAGGATGACCATCCGGATTTAAACTATAGGGAGCCTAAAAACTTAAATGAAGTGACTGGAAGGATAAGAAAACCGCCATAGCAGCATGCAAGGAACTACTGGATCTGAGAATTGGGTACAAAGGAATTCAAGGTATTCCTTTCTTCTGGAAGGTTAGGTGTAAGTAAAATCATGACCTGTTTTCATTTTTAACCCTGCTGCATGATTTGAATAGCAATCCTAGACAGAAGTAGGAGAAGCGCTTGGCCTGGCTGGTGACTTGATTGGAGAAGATGGTATTTAAGAAACAGAAAACTGAGCCACTCTTCTAGTGTGATAATCCGCCTTTGGGGCCAGGACTAGCTGGCAAAGCATCAGCTCGGTGGCTGACAAGGTGTTTCTCTTCAGAAGGTGTCTGCCATTAAGCAGTGCATGCACTGAGGATCTTTATCCTCTGGCTGATTTGTGGTTACAAGCATCCTGAAGAAAAGCAGAGACTATCAGAGAATTCTGACTTTGTCAAGCTTTTTTTTTTTTTCCAGAGATAAAATATAGTGCATTACTCTACAGTGTCACCTAAACCACCTTTGTTCTCCTTTCAATAGGACGATTAAACAAAAGACCCACTAACCAAATTAAAGTATAAAATGAACAGGGAGATATGGGAACCTTCCCACTGAGAATGCTAATGAGTGAGTTCCTAACACCATGTGGGCTAAGTTTTCAATACAAATAGTTTTATGGCCAATCTCTTTAGATCATAGCAGCTTTCTTTAGAAGTTTTAAGTCTGAAAGTAGATGAGTTACCTTGACTGAAGAATGGAATAGATAATGCCCTGAATAAATCTCTTTCTACAATGCTATCAGTCATTTCTGTTAAGACACTATTTCTTTGAGAATCTTGCATTCGTTGTAGCCTGAAAAGTATAAGGTAACTATTAATCTAGGTGTTCAGGCCAGAGGAGGACATCAAAATTAGATAAGAGGAACTGGACAATTGATTGTTCGTTCCACTCAAATTAATATTTTGGCTGGAAATATGGTTCCAGTGGTTCAGTGCATGCTTAGCTTGTATGCTTAGCACACATGAAGCCCTGGACTCATTAAAATACCAGGACCGGAAAAAAACAAACAAACAATGAATAAAACAGCATATATGTGAGTTGGTAGAATAACTACTTGTTACTTTTGTCATCCTGAGAAGCTAAAATAACTTCAGTTTTTCATTGAGTTTGTAGAACCTTATCATTTTTTTTATCCCACATTTGCTAGGCACATTCCTGAGAATGGCAAAGATGTGTTACACCCAAGTTTATTCCCAGAGGTGCAGTTTCTGGGGCTCAAGACTTAATTTACCCATGGTTTTACACTTATTCATGCAGTATTTAAAAAACAAAAAACTGGTACTAGGGACCAACCCAGGACCTCACGCACACTAGCAAGCACTCTAGCACTGAGCCATGTCTCCAGTCCATTCTTTCCAGATTCTGTGAACTAAAACGCATTGCATTCCAACTAGCCAGGAGGTGGACATCTGGAGGATTACAGTTCAAGGCTATCCCGAACAAGAACACTAAACCAATAAAGTTGGGCGTGGTGGTATGTGTCTGTGGTCCCAGCATATTCCAGGTATAAATGGGAGAGCATATATAAAAAAAAAGAAAGAAAAGAAAAGAGCTGGGGCATAGTTGAAGTGGTAAAGCACCTGCCTACCAAGCACAAGACCAAGTATGAAAATCAATAAAGTTGCACCAGACTAGAAGCATATTGCATACTTGTTCTTATCCCATTTTTCTTTTCCTTGTGTTAAGGGGGGGAGGCAGTGTTTTTGCTGAGGTTTGAACCCAAGGCATCCTGAGTTTACCACTTAAGCCACATCATCATTTTGCTTTCTGTTATTTTTGAAATACGTATGAAATATATACCAGTGCCTGCCAAGAATTCAATCCTCTTACATACACTTCCTTTGTAACTGGAATCATAGTATGTGCCACCATGGCTGGCTTGTTTTTGAGATAGGGTCTCCCTAACTTTCCTAAACCAGCCTTGAACTTCCATTTTCCTGTCTCCATTTCTTGGGTAGCTGGGATTACAGCTTTTCCCATGTTTCCATACAGTCTTTCTATTCACTTTAGACTGTATCTTATTGTTAATATAGTTGTTTGTCAGTTGTGGGGCTTGAACTCTGGGCCTTGGCACCATCCCTGAGCTCTTCAGTTCAAGGCAAGCACTCTACCACTTGAGCCACAGTGCCACTTCGGGTTTTCTGGTGGTTAATTAGAGATAAACGTCTCATGGACTTTTCCTGCCCAGGCTGGCTTTGAACTGTGATCCTCAGATCTCAGCCTCCTGAGTAGCTAGGATTATAGGTGTGAGCCACGCACACTGGCTGAGTTTTATGCTTATAAATGTTCAGAACAAAATTTTTTTAAAGTTCTATGTGTGCGTGAACTCTCCTCAGTAATAGCAGAGTAGAATCATGTAAAAAATACATTGGTACAAAGATGCATTGGGCTTTCAGGACAGAAATGTTTAGGTACTTAGCAATAATTTCCCACTATACCCTTAGAACCTAGTTGTCATCTGTCTGTCTGGTTTTTGAAGTTTAGTTGGGATTTCGTTTGGTCTTGTTTTGGGCTGGTGAAACATTGCAAGTAGGATTATTTTAAGCACAACACGTACCTGATGGAGGTGTCTGATTGCCATTAATGAGTTCACTACTGACGACTTAAATGATTTTAAGGAAATGTTTGTTAGTTCTAGTGGGCTCGTGTAAAATTATAGATGTATTTAAAATTCAAAGTATCCATCAATAGTATCTAGTTATTGTCTGATCATTCCTTACACTATTGGGGATGGTGATTAAAATTTTGGGGCTATCTTTTAGGAAGTAGAGCACCTAATTTTTCATCTTTCCTGGTTTGTTTGTTTAGATAGAATCTCACATGTAGCCCAGGCTAGCATGAAATCTATGTTGCCCATGATGGCCCCAAATCCAGGATCCTCCTGCTTCTGCTACCCGATTGCTGGGATGACAGGTGTGTACCTCCATGCTTGGTCCTTCTATTAATTCTGACATAGCTATTTACATTCACAAAGCAATTATCAGGATGTGCCTGTCTTATACTCATCCATATCCATATATTTCTAAAAAAAAATGTCTATTAGTCATCATTTTGGGAGAGAGCCCATGTGTACTGGAAGGGTACAAAATGAAGGAGAGGGCTGGGAAGGTGGCTCAGTGGTACAGTGCTTGCCTTGCATGCATGAAGCCCTCATAAAAAGCCAGAAGTGGCACTGTGGCTCAAGTGGTAGAGCGCTAGCCTTGAGCTGAAGAACTGAGGGACAGCACCCTGGTTCAGAGTTCAGGCCCCCCGACCGGCAAAAAAAGAATAAAGTTAAAAATAAAATAAAAATATATTAAAATAGAGTATCCAATGCTGTAGCAAGATCCAGCAGGAAAAAAGCCAAAATGGAGATTCAGAAAGCTTCAGTGGCTGGTGCCTGTAATCCCAGCAACTCAGGAGGCAGAGATAGGAAGGACAAAGATTTGAGGCCAGCTGGAGCAAAAAACATGCATGCGGCCCCCATCTCAACCAATAGCCCACTCTTATCATCGCTCTTACATCAGAATGTGTAAATAGGGCCACATGCTATCTGCTCAGGAGGATGAGAGCTGAGAATTACAGTTCAAAGCCAGTCTAAGCAGAAAAGTCCATGAGACTTTGTGTCTTGGTTGTCCAGTGCATCTGTGTGCGCAGTTACAGGGGCTTTAACTCGGGGCCTCACACTCTTAGCTTTTTTGCTCACAGCTGGCAATGTACCACTTGACCCACACCTCCAGTTCAAGCTGTTTGGGGGCTGGCTACTTGAAGATATGTCTCTTGAATGTCCCAGATCTGTTGGTACACCCTAGGATCTCAGCCTTGGGAAGAATTGGAATCAAGACACTCTAGTTGGGGTCAGCCTGGGAAACATAGTGAGTTCGAGGTCAGCTTGAGCTATATAGCAAGACCTTGTCTCAAAAAAATAACATTGCATGCCTGTAATCCCAACACTTGGGAAACCAAGACGGGAGTACGGGAAGCATGACAGTACCCTGGGCTGCCACATAAAACCCTGTTTTAAAAACCAAAAATATAGCCGGGTGCTGGTGGCTTATGGCAGTAATCTTAGCTACTGAGGAGGCTGAGATCTGAGGATCATAGTTCAAAGCCAGCCTGAGCTGGAAAGCCTGTGAGACTCTTATGTCCAAGTAATCACCAGAAGACTGAAGTGGCTCTATGGCTTAAAGGGGTAGGGTGCTAGCCTTGAGCAAAAAGTACTCAGGAACAGTGCTCAGGCCCTGAGTTCAAGTCCCAAGATCAACAAAAGTAGTAGGAGTAGTAGGAGTAGTAGTAATTGTCAGCTCTAGGTCTCAGCATGAAATGTAGTAGAACACCAGGAAATGGAAACAAGAGGGTTTTTTTTTGTTGTTGTTGTTTGTGTTTTCATTCTTTTGTCGTGTTTGTTTATCTGTCTTTGGCAGAGTAAAAGGGGCACAGAAATAGAGGGACAAAGGGTAGACAAATGCAGCAGTGGTACTCACTAGACACTATGTTGAAAGTGAATTATACAACTTGTGGGTGGGGACAGGAGGAAGAGCAAGGGAAGGAGTAACATTGTCCACAAAGAAATGCACTCTTTACCTGACCTACATAACTGTAACCCCTGTCTATATCACCTTTATAATAATAATTTTAAAAGTAAAAAAGATGAAGAAGAAATTTACAAAACGAACCTGTCCAGGAATAATGATCAGATCTGATTCTAAATAAATAATAAAGCCAGGCACCCTGTGGCTCATGCCTGTAATCCTAGCTACTCAGGAGGCGGAGATCTGAGGATCTCGGTCCAAGGCCAGCCTGAGCAGGAAAGTCTGTGAGACTTATGAAAGAGGGGCGGGGGAAGGAGGGAGGGATGCTGGGAGGAGGGAGGGATGCTGGGAGGAGGGAGGGATGCTGGGAGGAGGGAGGGATGCTGGAAGGAGGGAGGGATGCTGGGAGGAGGGAGGGATGCTGGGAGGAGGGAGGGATGCTGGGAGGGAGAGGCTTACCATTGTTTCACTAATTTTTACAAACTAAGTGGAACTGGCCAGACCAGTGCCTTTGTGAATGTATGTGTTTGGGTTTTTTGTTGTTGATGATGATCTTGGGGCTTGAACTCAGGGCCTGAGTGCTGTCCCTGAGCTTCTTTTGCTCAAAGCTAGCACTCTACCACTT
This sequence comes from Dipodomys ordii, assembly GCF_000151885.1. NCBI lineage: Eukaryota > Metazoa > Chordata > Mammalia > Rodentia > Heteromyidae > Dipodomys > Dipodomys ordii. The sequence goes on along the minus strand of NW_012267225.1, from coordinate 1,290,339 downwards.
TGAGCCACAGCTCCACTTGCGGTTTTCTGGTGGCTAATTGGAACTACAAGTCTCATAGACTTTCTTGCCCAGGCTGGCTTTGAGTCACAATCCTCAGATCTCAGCCTCCTGAGTAGGAGGCTGGATTACAGGCATGAGCCACCAGTACCCAGCTGTGTGTATTTTATTGTGTGGAAGCCAAAGCCACAAGCATGCTGGGACAGCACTGTATGTCTGAGCCGCATCAACAGCCCAGGTACAGGGCTTTGGTGAGCTTCGTACATTTGGTTGGAGCTTCTCTAAGGGTCTTCCTTTTCGCTTGCATCCGGGTCTTATGTCAATCAATCTATTAGCAGGGTCTTCACTAAGAGCTGCATTGTATCAGAACCCAGATTTAAAACCTGGCTCCATCACTTAACTACTGAACAAACTTCAATAAAGCATTTAATTTCTCTAACTCCCCATTTCCTTCCCTTTAAAAGGAGAAAAGTAAGAACATGTGCTTTCGATAGTTGTAAAATTAAATGAAATCATATACAACGCAGTTAACACATGATAAAAGCTCAATAAATGGTACCTCTTGTGGCTTTTTAAAAAGTCCTTCATATGTATTATTTTGCTTTTTCAATTCCTTTTCAGTATCTCTAGGTTTTTCTGTGAGTCTCAGATTCTGAGATTCAATGTGTAATCTTCATACTAGAGTCTAGGCTTGGCACATAGGAATAACTAGATGATTTCTATTGCCAAACCATTTGATTCTTTGACATAGAAGCTGGACAGGACAGGGAGCTTCCTGCCCATGCTCTATTTCTCCTATGTGGGTGGTCCAGTACACTTGTACATGTCTGTGTGATAAACAGAAAAGAGTAAGGGGATAAATATGACTCAGTGCCAGGCCTAAGCTCATCCATTAGCAGCCTGCATGGCCAGTGTATTGATACACAGGAAGTCAATGAACAATTGATTGCCACTGGTGCCTTTGAATGATTGCATGATGCAATCTAATGTGACCCAATGCAATAACAGGTCAGGGAGGAAAAAGTGCACATAGGGTTCCCTGAACTCTGCGGGTCCCATGCCTGCACTTGCATGCACTCTTGGTTGGCTTCAGAGGTTCAGCACAAAACATAGATCCAATCAAGAAAGGCTCAACTTGAATGAGGATGAATATGGTTGAAGAAGTGTGTTTGCATGTTTGAAAATTGAACCAGGAAACCTGTTGGAATTGTATTAAGAAGGAAGAAGGGTAGCCAGGTGCTGTGGCTCATGCCTGTTACTTTACCTACTCAGGAAGCTGAAATCTAAGGATCACGGTTCAAAGCCAGCCTGGACAGAAGAGTTTTTGAGACTTTGATCCCCAATTAACTGCCAAATAGCCAGAAGGGTAGGGCACTGGTGGCTCATGCCTGTAATCCTAGCTATACAAGCAGCTTGAATCTGAGGATCACGGTTCAAAGCCAGCCTAGGCAGAAAAGTACATGAGACTTGTATTTACAATGAAACACCAAAAAAGGCAGAGGTGGAACTGTGGCTCAAATGCTAGAGCATTAGCCTTGAGCACAAAAGCTCAGGGACAGCGCCCAGACTCTGAGTTCAAGCCCTAAGACCACCATGCGGGCGTGCGCGCGTGCATGGGTACGCACGCACGCGCACACACACACACACACACACACAAGAAGCCAGAAGTGGATCTGTGGCTCCAGCCTTGAAGAAAACATTAAAGAACAGCACCCAGGCCCCGAGTTCAAGCCCCAGTACTGCCAGTAGCAGCACAAGGAAAGGGGGTGGTGAAAGTGATAGAAGGACATGGCTGATTGGGGTACATTGTATATAGGATGTCATGATGAAACCCCTCATAAAATTAATGTAGGCTGCTGGGCACCGGTGGCTCACGCCTGTAATCTTAGCTACTCAGGAGGCTGAGATCTAAGGATCGTGGCTCAAATCCAGCCCAGGCAGGAAAGTTGATGAGACTCTTATCTCCAATAAACCACTAGAAAACTGGAAGTGGCACTGTAATTCAAGCGGTAGAGCGCTCACCTTGAGCTGAAGAGCACAGGGACAGCACCCAAGCCCAGAGTTCAAGCCCCATGACGGACAAAAAAAAAAAAAAACTAATATAGGCTAATAAAGAAAGGAAAGAGCCCATTTAAAATTAAATTTTTAAAAGTTTAAGCTAGACCTGTGTTGCATGTTACTCAGGCGGTGAAGGCAGGAAGACCATGATTTTGACACCAGCCCTGGAAAAGTTAGTAAGATCCTACCTCAAGAACTCAATGAAATAAAAAGGGCTGGAGGCCTGAGTCAACATGTCTTGTGTTCAATCCCAGTACTGGAAAGTGAGAGAGGGATATGAGAGGGAGAGGAAGAAGAACAAAAATGAGAGGGAGAAGGAGTGAGAGACAGGAAGAAGAAGGAAGTGGAGGAGGAGAAAAGGAAGAAGAAGGAAGAAGAAGAGGAAGGAAGAGGAAGGAGAAGAAGAAGGAAGAGGAAGGAAGAAGAAGAAGAAGGAAGAGGAAGGAGAAGAAGAAGGAAGAGGGAGGAAGGAAGGAAGAAGAAGGAAGAGGAAGGAGAAGAAGAAGGAAGAGGAAGGAGAAGAGGAGGAAGAGGAGGGGGAGAGGGAGAGGGAGGGGGAGGGGGAGGAGCAGGAGCAGGAGCAGGAGGAGGAGGAGGAGGGAGGAGAAGCAGCTGCAGTCGGGCTCTGTTGGTTCACTCCTGTAATCCTGAGATCTGAGGACCATGGTTCAAAGCCAGCCCAAACAAAAAAGTCCCCGAGACTCTTACCTCCAATAAACCACCAGAAAACTGTGCCTCAAAGTAGTAGAGCACTAGCTTTGAGCAAAAGAGCTCAAGGACAGTGCCCAGGCCCTGAGATTAAGCCCCATAACCAACAAAAAAAGGAGGAAGAGAAGGAGGAGAGGAAGAAGAGGAGGAAGAGATTTCTGGAAGTTTTAATGGGGTGATCCTCTGAGGTTTAGAAATCCATTCACTAAATAATAGGTCTGTTCTTTAATCTCTGCCTTGCATCGAGGAGCTCAGGCTGTTCAATGTAGAACTTTCTGTGATGACAGAAATGGTCTATAATTTCTACGCCAACCAACACGGGCTAGTTATTTTTTTCAAATAGTTTAATGGCCAACTCAATGTCACTAATCTTTGTTTCAAATTACTAAAAAACAATAGAGAAGGTCTGCTTGTGGATTACAAAATACCAGAACCTGTTGGAGAGTTTCAAATGTCCTGGCCACAAAAACAAAGCTAGCTCCATGTCTCAGTGTGTAGTCACAGACAATACAGCAATTTAAACGGCAGAAATCCTGGCTGGATTCAAAAGATGGTATTTAGGCCATAACAGGGTTATTCAGTTTCTTTCCCAAGAGAAAGGCTCGTGTTAATTTTGAATGTGTCTTTAAGAAGCATCTAGAAGTTTGTGTGTAGAGATCCATATAATGGATGCTCATAGAAAAATAGGGTTGTCATTAACTGTGTGGCTCACAGAACATCATACTCAATGAGATTCACCATTTTTACACTTATGTAGTTTAGATACGAAAGTTATACTGAATGGCTATCATTTTGGATATGTATGCTGTACTTGGAAATGAGAGAGGTTGATCCAACTTTGCAACGTCCCATGTTTTCATTCCGTTGGGAGAAATATGCTTCATTAGCACTAAACCATCAGAAGCAAATTAAAACATGTGGAGTCATATAAGCAAAGGCCTAGGTGAACTGTGGCTCCCTTTCTTCTTATTCAGCACTCAGGTGTGAAAGCAGCCATGGTCCTGGAACAAGCAACCCTCACCGCAGCTCTGTGCACCTCTTTGATATCATTGTCTGATGCCTTTCTTCGTCTTATATTTGTTTTCTTTTTCACAAGAAAAACTGATCTTGTACATTAAGTGAAATAACATCCAAATCATACAAACAACTCAACATCAGCCCCCCCAAAAAAACCCTCACTTTATATAACAACCTACGTTGATTTTTTAATAATAAAATGTGCTAAAATGCATATCATTGGGGGTTTCAATTCCACAAGAGCACAAGCTCTTGGAATCCAAAAAGGAAAAAAAAAAAAAAAAAAGGGAAGAAAAGAGAAAAGCGAGAGACCTCCCCTCCTCCCCCCACCCCACCCCACAAAGGAAACATTAATCGTGTTGTACGCAAGCCAACACGGTCATCAGAAATACAAAATAGAGCATGCTAAAATATTAAGGTGCAAAGCGCTGAATCCTGGACATGAAAGTAAACAGCTGCCACCTAATCTGATCCAGCCACCCAATGGCTCTGCGTTCCGTAAGAGGAGCCGGCTCCCTGGGCAGTCTATCACAGGCTTTTAAATGGACTTCTATGAAAACCTGAGTTGACATATCTCCTGGGATCACCGTGGCGTTGAGTTGCCGCCTGGCCCCAATAAGTTGCAGACACCCCCCGCCCCAGCCTTTCCAAAGTCCACTGTTAGAGAAAGCATCACGTGACCACCAGGGTCCACTCCCCCCCACCTTCACCCCCGACTCTGTTTTCAAGGTCTTTCCTGAAAGTTGGCCACATAGATAACCTGGTTTCATGCTATTTATTGCCTAGGAAGGAGGCAGGGTTGAGCCCAACCCCTTTGGGATGTGAACTTGTGGTTCCAGCCAGTCTAGAAAGTCAAATCTGATTCCTGTGCAGTGAATCACCCTGGAGTTTTCTCTCTGAGAACTAAAAAGGGAACTTAATTACAATAGCTTCTTTCTCAATTGTGACACACTAAAAGAGAAAAAAAAGTTTTCTTACCTTCCTCAATACCTTAAACCATATTGAAAAGGTGGCTTTTGGAAAGAGTCATTTTGCTACATTAAAGATAAGTTTCTTATAAATTATTATTAATAATCATCATGATTACTATTGTTAAACAGCATTTTACCCAGGACTTCCTTTGACTGGTGGGCAAAGCTGGCCTAATATCATTGCTTCTATCCAAATTGATTCGTGTGGCGGTTTGGAGAGATTATAAGGTCAGGTCAAGACTCTTTCCTCCCTCCCCAGCATTTTAGCAAAGATAAAATTCAAATGATGGGTTTAGTTAAAAATAAATGACTGCCTTCTTTTAAAAGATGGCATTAAAGATAACCATATAATAATACTTTTTTTAACATCAGGAAAGTTTGCTCTCTTTGTATCCTGCTTTATGAAACAGCTGACGACGTGCTAGAAGGCTTCATGTTTGGTCAAGTATGGGCAGTACATTGCTCTAAATCTCCTCTCCTTATTAAGGAAGGAGGGGCCTTCATAGACATGATGTCATCTAAAAACAACAGCCACAACAGAAACAGCAACTTCCCTTATCAATTATTAAAAATAAACCTAACCAGGTGCCAGTGGCTCATGCCTGTAACCCTTGCTATTCAGGAGGCTGAGATCTGAGGATTGTAGTTTGAAGCCAGTGGGGGCAGAAAAAGTCTGTGAGTGGGCTGGGAAGGTGGCTCAGTGGTAGAGTGCTTCCCTTGCATGCCTGAGGCCCTGGGTTCGATTCCTCAGCACCACATTAAAAAAAAAAAAAGCCTGAAGTGGCGCTGTGGCTCAAGTGGTAGAGCACTAGCCTTGAGCAGAAGAGCTGAGGAACAGTGCCCAGGCCCAGAGTTCAAGCCCCACAACTGGACCAAAAAAAAAGAAAAAAGAAAAAGTCTGTGAGCATCTGCTCTCCAATAAACTACCAAAAAAGCTAGAAGTGGAGCTGTGGCTCAAGTTCTAGCCTTGAGCAAAAAATTTTCAAGGACTGTGCCTAGACCTTGAGTTCAAGCCCCAGGACTGACAAAATAATGATGATGATGATGATGATACAAATCTATCCAGTAACATGTTGCAGGGACAAGATGACTTGTGTTTCTGGAAGAACTAGAAGTTGTATATCATTCTGTGCCTGGTAGAGAGCTTGCCCCGTACATCTAAAGGCCTGGGTTCGATCCCCAGCACTGCTCCACTTCCTACCAGGTACCAGTAGCTCACACCTGTAATCCTAGCTACTGAGATCTGAGGATTGTGGATTGAAGGCCAGTTCTGGCAGGAACATCCAGGGAGAATCTTATCTCCAATTTACCACCAGAAAACTGGAAGCAGAGCTATGGCTCAAAGTGGTAGAGCAAAAGAGCTTTGAGCAAAAGAGCTCAGGGACAGCGCCTAAGCCCCGAGTTCAAGCCCCACAACCGACAATATATATGCTTCCCCATTTTCATTTCCCAACAAAGCATTTACACCAAGTTCTCCAGACTCTGCCCATGCTGTGTAGATAGGTCCTTCAGAAATTCAGCCTGGTGCTCAGCTTCTGCGTGGTCAAAACATAGCCCACTCTGAAAAAGCGCATTGGTCTCAGAGGTTCAAATCACACACATGCCCGGACTGTCACCTGCATATGGTCTCATTCAGAAAAATCCTTACTGCTCATTCAGAAGAGAGAAAAATGTAGGACCCCATTTCTAACCCTTTAAATAAAGTTTCCCCTTTCCCAGGATTATTTATCGTGGTGAGTGAGTTACCATCCGTCATGAAAAGTTAACAAAGACCTATCGGGTTTTATCTATAGGCAGCCAAACAAGCACATCTTGCTTTTCTGTTATCTTCGTGTTAACAAGGCCCTATCAGGATGCTCCGTATTTGCTGCCCAGTGGCCCTTTATCTAGGATGATATATAGAGCGCCCATCAATTAGTGGGAGGCTTTGTAGATAGCTGCCATAGAGTGAGTTCTCCCGGTTCTTTCTCTCTCCCATTGCAGGCTCGTGGAAGGCTGCTGGGCCCCTGCCTCGCCTCTGGGCATTGGTTCATCCCTTTCACAGTTGGCACACGGTTGGGCAGTGGTCCAGGCCTGGGGGCGGGTTCTGCAGCAGAGCCAATGAGCAGGGCTCTTCTTCCCCAATGCAGGCACACAGCCCTGTGGTGCCATGGTTCTGGGGAGACATCTTGAGAACTCAAAGCCAGCTTCTGTGTCAGTGTGGCTCTTACTTAAGCATTTCAAAACAGCAAGGTTACTGTGCACTTTGTTGATAAAATCTGAAGCAGTCAGTCATTCCTGGGGGTGTGAATGTGGGCAGAGAGTAGTAGCCAGACACCAGAATCTTCAATCTCTTCATCTGACCATGCCGCACCTGTGTGCAAAACCAGGTCTGGTCCCCCCAAAGCCCACAGAACAAAGCTACTGAGCTTGAGGGTTGAAGCACTTCACTGTGGCATAGCCCTGCCCCTGCCCTTGTCCGGATACTTGGCTCACATCCCATTCCTTCAGTCTGTTGGTCTATGGTCTTTCACAACCCTGTGTTTCCGAGATGACTTTTCACCTTCTAGATCCTTCTAGCTCTCTCCCTTGCCCCTGAAGTCCTGAAGCATCCTCTGAGAGCCAACGCATTGGAGAGACAGTCTTTCCTTTAGACTCACACAATGTCAGGCCTTACTTTTCAAACAGCTCCTTACTGCATCTAGAATAATCTATTTGTCTTTCTCTGCATGCTCTCTGCAGATATCCTGAAGATATCTTGAAAGTTTCCTCCTGGGCTGTCTCAGAGCTTAGCAGGATGGCCCATAGGGAAGGAAGGAATGATGAATATTCATCTAGCTATCAATGCTCTTTGTGCTACTACTGCTAGCTCCTTCAGGATATACTGAGGCCCACTGGAAGGAAAGGAAGAGATTGAGGTGCAGTAGCAAGAGAAGGGCTGGTGTCTCAGCCACACCAACTGCGTCCCTTTGAAAAGGAGGGATCCACCCTACCAGCTGTTCTGTGTATTTAAAGAGGTAATGCTTGCCAGGTGCTGGTGGCTCAAGTCTGGAAGCCTAGCTACTCAGGAAGAGGAGATCTAAGGATCATCGCCATTCAGATCCAGCCCAAGCAGGAAAATCCATGAGCCAAAAGTGGAGCTATGGCTCAAGTGGCAGAGTGCTAGCCTTGAGAAAAAGAAGTTCAAGGATAGTGCCAGGGCCCTGAGTTCAAGCCCCAGGACACAGGACACACATACACACACACACACACACACACACACACACACACGCCAGGCTTAAAACACATTTCCTTTGTGATTGATTCAATTACTGTTATTCTCTAAGGCTATAATTGTCCCCTTTGGTGCAAGTCATCTGGGTAACCTTTGTCCTAAGACAGACTTTCCATCAGTTTGATTTCCCTCAAGACATTTTGGGTTGGTGGACAGTGAGTGCCATTAGCACTTTAAAGCAAAGATGGGCCAAGAGTCACTTAATGCCTGTAATCCTAGCCATTCAAGGGGCTGAGGATGACAGAGTGAAGCCAGAGCTGGCAGGAAAATCCACGAGACTTATCTCCAATGAACAACCAAAAAGCTGGAAATGGAGCTGTGGTTCAAGTGGTAGAGCACCAACCTGGAGTGTAAAAAAAAAAAGGGACAGTGCCCAAGCCCTGAGTTCAAGCCCAACTACCTACCTGCACCTGGCACCAAAATAAATACCTACATACATCAAAATGAAGCAATAACGGGAACACCAAGGACAGGGCAGACCTCACTCTTGGCGGACAGGAGGCTTCTAGGCTGAGTTCGTGTGTCCACCTGGCACTCAGCTGCCTCCCTCCCACATCTCAAGCGCCTCCTTGTCTCAACTCTGGGTAATGGTCAGGACCTGGCCCTTCCCTTTAACTCTCCCCCACCCCCACCCCGCCTTGGGAGAGAGGATCCTCTAGGCCAGGCTCTTCCAGATGGAAACCTGTGCTCCAGGAACTCAGGTCTTCCCGTCCAGAACGCAGGGTCGCCGCCCTCGCCCCCCCTAGCGGCCCCGGCCCGCAGTGCAGCTCAGGCTCCTCCGCCCAACTCCAAACTCCACGACCTCCAGGGCCGGCCAGCTGGAGTTGGCTTCTCCGAAAGCATGGTAGAAAAGAGCCCATCGCGGGAGAGAGCCACACCCGGGGGCCCGCACCGCGTCCCCATCCCTGCGCCCCGGGGAGTGAGGGCCGGGAAGGGGGTCGCCCAGGGCGCCTAGCATCCTCTCGGGCATCTGCCGCCCGCCCGTGGTGGTCGGATGGCACCGGCAATCGCTGACCCCTGGCGCCCTTTGGAGTGCCTTCCACCTGTCACCTATGGGGGGGGGGGCAGCCCCCATCTTTGAGCCCCATGTCTGGCCCTGACCAGCTAGGGTTCAGCGGCTGGCACGTGCGCATGTGCGGAGCAGGGAGCGACTCTGGGGCCTGATCTGCAGGTGCGCGCGGGATGGTGTGGTTGAAGAAGTCCAGGAGAACCGGGGGGGTGGGGGGAAGGAGGGGAAGGGGGGAGGGGGTCTGCAGAGGCCTTGGGGCGAAGGGGCTGAGCAGGCCTTCTGCAGTCGGGTGCACAAGAAATGTGGGTGACCCTAGGCCGGTGCCCTAGGGTCCCAGGAGGTCAACCATTGGCCCTCAAAGGGAGAAGAAGGAGGAGCAGGAATTAGGGGAGTGCTGGAAAGGAAACCGAGGCCTTGGCTATAGGTGACCACCGAGTAGGGTGAGCTTGCAAGTTGAGACTAGAAATGGTAGCTTGAACTGCGAGAGCGCCCTTGGATGACAGGGCCCTAGACCCTCGCGGTCCTTCGGGGCACCCCGCCCCGGGGCAGCCCCTCGGGCGGAGCATCGGGTGCGCGCGCCCCCTCCCGGCGGGAGGCAGGCTAGCCCGGGAACCTGCATACCACTAGGCCGTATTTCCCCGTTACATTGGAGAAGCCAGCGCTCCGAGGCAGGTGGCTTTCTCTGGAGCCTAGGCGGTGGCCGGGAGGCGCCCCGGGACCAGCCCTCCTGGCAGGCGCGGCGTCGCGCCCCGCAGACCTCAAAGACCAGAGGAGAAAGGGGGGTGGGGGAGGAGTCCCTGAAAAGGTGTGGCTTTCAACAATTTCTTTTTTGGAAGGTAGGAGGAGAAGTTATCCCAGAAGAGTTGAGGTGGCCTGGAAAGTCAGATTCCCTTTTCAGATCCTGCGAGGGACTCCCCCCCTCCCAGAGGCGACCCCCACCCCCGAGAGGCCGAAGGAACAGCGTTCAAGTGTGGCCTGAGTAAGCCAGTGGTTACCAATACATAGCAGGGCAATGATACCCCATCCACCACACACACACACACACACACACACACACACACACACACGCTACTCCCTACAAGTGCAAACTAGTTTCCGTGTTGGGGAAAGAAAGAGAGAGGGAGAATAAAAGTTTAATAAACGTGTGCTGTGTTGTGGATGACTTTGTGACGACCTCTGTTGCAAATGGCCTATGCATGCGGAATAATGGTCTCCTTGCAGAGAGGGAAATAGCTTAGTGCTATCATGGTTGCCTCGGTAACCATCAGAGTCCCCATCTAGCAAGAGAGAAATGAGTTATGAAAAGGCTTGAGTGAAGAAGGATTAACACATGATCCTGGGGACAGTATGTCAATCAAAATCAACTGAGAAATTACACTGCTCTATTTGAGAATTTCTCCGGACCCTGAACGGTAGTGGAGTTGGGTGCGTATTTCTCTCTCTCTCTCTCTCTCTCTCAATTTGAGAAAGATGAAGGGGAGTATCATCCTGATTATTCTTCATGACTATCATTGAGAATAACACGGAGGGGAGGGGAAATCTCACAGAAAAATGAGGGTTATTTAAGAAGTGCCCCTCCCATGACACCTCTGCGCCAGGGCACCTCCCTCTTGTACCCCCTCTCCCCCACCCCAGTCACTGTCCCTTCCTTCTTCCTTCACAGACCCCCCATCTCCCAAGCTGGCTGAGAGGCAGACCCCAGCCCGGGGCGCAAACGAACACTTCGCCTAGGACGGACCTGAAGCTGCTTGGGGTGCAGGCAATGGAGGAAAACGGGGGACTGCGGGAGCGTCTGGGTCCTCTCCTTGGAGAGCCCTGACAGCAACCCCCCACCCCAAGCAGCCTCCCCCAACTTCCTGGAATTCCTATCGGTGTCCTGGAAATGCAATGCACCCCCCCACCTCGGCTTTGTGCCCTCCCCACCCAGCTCCCAAGGGGAGGGCCCTCACAGCTCTTGCATACACATGGGCCTCAATATAGATTGTTTTTAAAGACCTCATATAAAGCAAGGGAGTGGGCTTTGGTTAATGGACTTCAAACCAGGCCCGTGCTAGGCATAGATCCACTGTGCATGGAGCTCAGAAGCTGGGTGCAGGTCATCAGGAATCCTTCAAGAACAAGAATTCTCACTCTGCTCCGCCCTCTGCCCCCAGCAAAAGGAAGGTTCCCTTCAGGAAACTCTTTAGCAGCAGGTAACTCTAAGTGGGACCACCACCCCACATCACCTAATAATCACTAATTATTAGGGTGCTGGGAGTGGTGGAGTCCCTATAATAAGTCTCTCTCCCGAGGCTGGACAGTCTAGCACACCCCACTTGCAATTTCCTGCCCTGGCCCCCAGCTTGCCTCAGGGACCTTAGCCATCATCTTTCTAACTCCTCCTTTAGCAGAAGGGGAAACTGGGGCCTGGGCATGGTACCGTTAGTAAAGCCCGACATAGAGCAGATAGATGATGACCCAGTTCTTAGAAGTTTGGTTACAAAAATGGACCCCATTTTAAAAAAGAAGAGGTTGGGGAGTCTCAAAAGAACTTTTTCCTGAAAAGATTTAGAAGCAAAGGAGGGTGAAGGAGGTCCCATATCAGACCTTGCTGAGGTCCTCTCATCTCCTAGGCTTACTCCCATCCATCCACCCATCCAGCCACCCACCCACCTATCCATTCACCCATCTATCCATCTACCCATACACACACACACACACACACACACACACACACACACACACACATCCATCCACCCACCCACCCATCCACTCACCGACCCACTCACCCATCCACCCACCCACACACACACACACACACACACACACACACACACACACACACACATCCATCCACCCACCCACCCATCCACTCACCGACCCACTCACCCATCCATCCACCCATTCACACACACGTACACATCCATCCACCCACCCACCCATCCACCTATCCACCACCCACCCATCCACCCAATGAACACGCCTCCCTGCTCCCGCCTCCCCTCCCCCGCGGAGTCCCACACAAGTTCCACGTCCTGAGCGTCCCAATGGTTAACTAAATCGCCTTGACCCCAGCGCTATTTGATATTTGCCTCCTCGACACTCATTTAGGAGCCCGCAGCGGTAACGCAGACATTGGACAAGTCCAGCCTGAAACCGAAGCCTCATGAAAGGGGGGAGATGGGGAGAACTTGATAGCTGGAGACTCGTTTTCTCCAAAGGCTTTCGGGACATTTTAGCCAGGCCCCAGGTCCGCGCAGCGCCAGGGCGTCGCCAGTGCGGGTGTAATCGTTAAATGTTAGCTATTTGTTCCAATGATTGGCATGAAAATAGACTCTTTCTTGTCTTCTTTCTTTCCTTGTTCTCCCTCTTCCCCTTCCTCCCCCAGCCCTCTGGATTCGCACAAATACTAATCCAGCCAGGGGCTCCTGTAATCCTCGGTTCCCGGTACAGCGCTGCCACTTAAATCGGGAAAGTCCTACTTTGGAGCAAAATAACAATGACAGGCGGGATGGGGCCAGGATGTAACTTTTCTGGTTTTGCTTTGCTGCTGGAGATGACGTTATTTGTGTCCACCGATTCACTGTCTCCTCTTTTTAGAGTCTCTCTCTCTCTCTCTCTCTCCTTTCTCTCTCGTTTATTCTTTTAAACAAGGCTAGGGCGAATACAACGTGTCCACAGCATATTAGTAATTCAGGAGTGCTGGGCTGTGTATGAATAAGTGACAAACAGATAGGCAGATAAGAAAATCACCTGCTTCTGCTTTCAAAAACTTCCCCTCTCCGCTTCAGGGAAGCAAATTGACAGAGACATTTCACTCAGAGTAATTTTTCTGTCTCTTTAAAAAGGAGAGGCCCAGAGTTCACAGCCCCCCAAACTAACCCTGTGCATTCTCCTCGCCCAACCCCGCTTTGCATACTCTAAAGAGCAACCCACATTTCACAGGTTCTCCTCCTACTGTGCCCCACTGTGTACCCCAAGTCTCCCATTCACCTCATTTGCCCTGTCAACATCTACACCTTCTTCCAATGTAACCTTTACACACTGGGATTCGTGGAAGCAACATTACGTTCCTGCGAGGTTCCCCCCACGCCCCTCCCTTTTTGCCTCCCTCCTTAAGAAAGATTTTGGAGCCGGGAAGATAAGATATGCAATCCTCTATCGGGAACCCTGCGCGATATTAAAGATCAAACGTGGCATCAATGGAAGACCAAATGCAAGGGGAAACAAAAGGGGGAGCTAGGAGATGCTCATCAGCTAATTACAGCTGCAAATATTATGCAAATTTATCTTGGCACAGAGACGGGAGAAAGCGAGTTTAAGTGTGGAGATAATGCTGGAAAATTGAATGTTCATCTAGGCATGGGAAACAGCCCAGTAGGCTCCATTGGGCTGTCTCATCTACGAAGCTCTTTTTCTGCTATCAGATGATCTGCACGGCACTGGTGGGGGCTGAGAAATTAATATTACTTATAATTGATACTTGAAATTCTTGGAGTGATGTATCAGGAAGAAAGAGAAAGGGAGGAAGAGGGGGAGAGGAGGAAGGAGGAGGCGGCAAAAAGGAAACCACACAATATTGAATACAGAATTAGAATGAGTTGTCTGAAGCCTACTCTTCATAAAGGCAAACTGCCCGGTGTCTCCTTTACCTCAGCCTAAAACCTGGCACACTTCACAATCAAAATCCAAGATAGAAAACCCTTAAGAGTTATTTGGCTGCCTTCTGGAATGGAGACTTGAACTTGAATTGACATGGAAACCTTGGGTAACTCCAGGAGCAAGAAAATTTCCCAGGTATGACCACCCCAGGACTTTTGCACATCTACCGAGGGGCGGGAGGAAGGATGATTTGTTTTTAGCAGAACTTCATCTGGGCTTCTGCACAAACTACACACCAATTTCTTCCATCTTTATTGGCCCATATCAACATTATTCAAGTCTACTCAAGAATGAATTTGGAAATTATAGTCCCAGAAACTCAACTACAAATTCCTAGGCTTCAAGAAATCAACCATCAGCTGGGCACAAGTGGCTCACACCTATCATCCTAGCTACTGGGGAGGCTGAGATCGGAGGATCTGAAGATCTAGCAGGGAAATCAGTGTCACCTTTATCTTCAATTAACCACCAAAAGGCTGGAAGTGGAGATGTGGTTTGAGTGGTAGAGCACCAGTCTTGAGCCAAAAAAAAAAAAAGCTAAAGGAAAGCACCCAGACCTTGAGTTCAAACCTCAGTACTCAGTATGCAAAATAAATAAATAAACAAGAATAAAAAGGAGTAAATCTTCTTAAGTTTAGAGGAGAAGAGAGACAATAGGTACTACAATGAACAGAAAATGATCTCCTTTAAAAAAATAAAAAAGCAAATTTTTTCCCACCTCTTAGTACAAAAATCTTCAGTGTCCTTAGAAAAACAGGGACACTTTCAGACAAGCAGTATCTGGGTGCAAGTCTCCTAATCACCAAGAAACTTTGATCTGAAGTCAGGAGAGACAATTGAAGGGTGAGGGTATATAGATCTTCTCTCATTGGTTTGCATCTATGCCAATATGGTTGGAGTCAAACAACCAGCAAGTAACAGAAACAAAAAACTTAAAGAACAAATTACCAAGGACTCCAGACTCTTCCACTAGGCAAAGTGGGGGACTTCGCCAGTGCTGTCAGGTGTTGGGCGGAGACTGCTGGTTTGGCCTGGGATTCTGAAATCTGTCCCAATAAAGCCTGTTGCATTTACATGGCTTTTGTTCTTTGGGCATTAGCATGAAAGACAAAAGAAACAAAAATGCCAATTATTGGAACTAATTAGCCATTAAATGAGATGTGTGTGCCCCCTCCCTTTGCTCTCTAAACTGTATGGAGGTTGATGGGAGGGGTTGTCTGGGAGAAACCACCTACCCTTGTTCCCTAAGAAAATTAAATTTATGCATATTCTGCATGTGGTAACAGGCAAAGACAGGAGAGCTGAATGTGTGTGTGTGTGTGTGCATGTACTATAGTGTATGTATATGTGTGTGGGTGGAAGTACACACACGTACATCCACACACTTTTACAAGACAAGACCAGTGATTGCTATGAGGAACGGGAATGAGTTTGTTTTCTTGTTGACTTGGAATAGGCTGGAGTGGGTAGCAGAGGTTGAAGTCCTGGGGAGGGAAGGGAGAGGAGAGAGAAGAGACATGGTAAGGAGAGAGAAAATCTCAGAAAAATGAACATCATTGGTATCTTTCTATATAAAGATGCAAATGGCATTTTATCTCAACTTGGCCCTGTGCTTTAGTCAGTGTTTATGATTAATTATCTCCTTTTTCATAAAAATAAATCATGTTAAAAATTAGGATCTCGGCACTGGGGGAGAAAGTAAGAGCTGGTTTCAGGTCGATCTTGTTAATTTCAGCCTGAAATTGACACACTAATTAAAGAGCAGCGTGGTAAAGCAGAAGCAGGCAAGATTATACCCAGTTCTCTCTCTCTCTTTCTCTCTCTCTCTTTCTCTCTCTCTCTCTTTATCAGATCTACCTTATATTTTCCCAATTAAAAACTGCAAAAAGCAGTTTCATTGCCCCGGGATAAAAAATAAGGGACCCCTTTTCACAACGTTGGCCATCACTTTCTACCATCAGATTCATTGTGATGTATTAGATGCAATAAATTATCCCATGTAACAAAACATTGGGAGCTGAAAGGCAGATAATCTGGAAAGCAGAGATAAGGATTCATTATTCCAAATCATTATGAATCCAACGTTGCCTCTGACTTCTTTCTTAATCAGCTCCTCTGATCCTGGATATGTGAGCAGCACAGATAAGGGAAGAGTCGTTTATAATTCTCCACCTCGTCTAATATTTTAAAATAAAGTCAGAGGCAAGAAAACGCCATAAAACACTGGTGAGCAGGGAAGCGCCGAATGAAAAATCACTTCCATGTTATTATATCCACAGTAAGATTTAATTAAAATTCTCCACATCCACGTGCTTTATTTTCAGATAGGATTTTTTCCCATCACGTAATAATTGATAGGAATTTGCAAACGGGGCTATTTGTTTAGGGTGCCTGGAAGGAATAGGTCTGAATGTTGTGTTTTTTATTTTTTTTTCTAGTCATTGTTTTTTGAAACTTTTGAGACATTCAGAGTTGTATACTACCCCGCCCCTCCCCCACCCTGTACCCACCACCAATCTGACCCCTCACAGCTCTTCTTGGTCAGAAAAACACCAAGTCATAGTTCAGGAAGTAGAGATTGTTTTTTTGTTGTTTTTTTTTCATGTATTTAAAAGGGAGGGGAATAAAGAAGCTGAAGTCCATGCCCCATGCCGTACTTCCTTTAAAATTGTTTTTCTCAAATATGTAGAACAAAATACATCTCATTGAATGGGATTGAACGATTAGAATTCTTACACCGAGGGCAGGATTGGAGTGGGTTACCAAGACCTAAACTAACCTTAGTGTAGCTGTAGAAATGTTTTTATTAAATGGAAAAAGGTGGGGGAGGGGATGACCCTAAAGACTGATGGGCAGAGAATAAAAATCCTGCTTTAGGGGAAAGAAATGGAGTGTTGGAAAGTTGGACAGTAAATACCACTGGGGGTTCCTACCCCCTCCTACAACAACTCTAGGCATTCTTAAAAAGATTGTGGAGATTCTGGAAGCCATTATTTCTTCCTATAAGATCTCTTTTCTCTTTATCCAACAGGTGAACTTCCTATCTCTGGCCATCGGAGAGATCCAGGCTCTTTCTATCGTGAGATATTGACTGATCCATCTTCTGTCTCCACATGCCCAGTATCTTTCCTTTCTGTTGAAAATCCAATCAAATGTCTGAGCTGGTGAAGGTGGAGAAGCGGGAGAAGGCTCGGAGGGGTTTAAAGTAGAAGATGGTGGGGACAATTAAGATGATACATTTGCTTCCAGGAAAGGTCCTGAAGCCAAGGAGTCTCAATCTATCTCTCTAACCTCAGCTCTGAATCCACATTTGAGAAGCAGAACTGCCTGCCCAGGGCTAAATGGTTTAAAAAAAAAAAAGCAGCCAGTGGTAAGTGCACCAGGGAAGAGAAAGGGAGTCAGGGAGCTGTGAAGCAGAGAATGTGGGTGCTGGAAGCGAGGAGGAGCAGTGTCCGTGTGGCTGTCTACTTCCTGTGTGTCTGAGTGGCCCAGGTGTCCTGCAAACAAATACACAAACAAACAAAAAGACTCCATGAAAAGATGCTGGAAAATCTTCCAAGTCCCTCCCGTTTTCTCTTGTGGGCGGGGAGGGGGGGCTGCCTCTTACCCCTCAAGAATGCCGAAATATGAAGTGTTATTTCCCTAATTCTCTCTCACAGCCACAATGGTACACACACACACACACACACACACACACACACACACACACACACACACACACACACACACACACTATATGGAGGGTGGGAACTTTTAAAATTCAGAAAACAACATAGCTTCATTAAAGGACGATCTGCCTAGTATGAAGCTCATGTCCCTGGATGACAGCTTTAGTCACAGCCAGAAAGTGGGGTTCGGTGAATGCAAGCGGAGTGTCCTCACCTGGCTCACTCCTCTGAATAAATTCTGTCTTCGAACTGCTACCCCTCCCGCTCACTCTCCACCCTGAAAACTCCCCCTGGGCTCTCCAGGAATAATTTATCAATATTATTTTCACCCCAGGAGCCAAGATAGCGAGACTTGCGTCTGGCCAGCCCCTCGGCCCTGTCTGATCATGCCATTTAAAAGCCAGATCTTTTAAAAAGGAACTCCTTCACATATTCTTTATTAATTTTAAAGCCGTGTCTCGGTGGCCGTGCCATTTCTTGGAATTAAGGTTTGCTTTTGTGAGAGGTAGAATTGGGGTTTTCTTGGGGGCGTCGCCTTGTGCCACCCCTTTGCCTGGTACCAAGCTTGTGCCCGTGTCAGCAGAAAAAGTCATTAAGAGCCAGGCCTCCGGACCGACTACGGGACGCGGTGGAGGCAGGAGCTGGGCAGTCTGGGTCCGCCTGTCTTTGAGGGGTGCCGGGGGGGGGGGGCTCTCAGTGGACACCAGTGGCCGCACCCACATTCTAAGAGAACTTGTTGGGAGGGGGTAAGGGAGGGAGAAGGGAAGTCTCAAAACCAACTGGAAACGGGGCACTAGATCCAGGTCCCCCCCTCCTGGGAGGCGCAGTGGGCAGCGATTTGGGGGTACAGTTGAGCCCCAGGTCAAAGGGACAACGGTCACTGGGTGACAAACGCGCCCTTTGCCTACATCTTCCTTACTTCCCACCCTGCGACGTGCACCTAACAAACAAGAGGGGGGATCTGGAGCCCTCCACACGCCCCCGAAATACCTGCAACCCTCCTCTTCCCCAGGGCCGGGGCTCTCTCGGGGGTGCTCGGCCTCCATCCCCTCAAAACCCCGAAGCAACAGGTTGGGCCCAAACGGTGAAGACCTCGAAACCCTCGGTAGAAGAACGTGGCGCTGCCACTTGGTGGCAGAAGGCGGGAGGGACAGGATGGGAGATGTAGAGGAAAGCGCTCGGTGGGTGACCACGACCAGGTTGGGGAGGGGACTCCCTCAACAGGCAGAGGGAACCCCCTTCTCTTTTCCTGGACAACGGGACCAAGAATGAGCTCTCCTGGCCCCCACTCTGGCTTTACAACCTCTCTGCGGTCGGGACGAGTTTGGCGAGTTTGGCGGTGGGGTGGGGTGTCAAGGGGAGGGTGGTGTGGGGTTTGCGGGGCTAGAACCCCACCTTTGGAATGAGACTGGTCGTCTGGCCTCAGCCGGTGCTAGTCCAATCCACACTTTGGCCCTGCACAGTGAGATTGTACCCTCACCCTGAACTCCCAGGCCTCCTTTCCTCCTCTTCCTCTCCCTCCTCCTGCCTGCTGCCCCCCATCCAGTTCCCCCGCAGAGCTGACCAATTGCTTTGCCCTCCTTAGACACTGGCCACCCCCAAATGCTTAGCCCTATGAAAATGAGAAACTCCTGTCCTCCTCGACAGGTTGGACTACCCAGAACGTCCGGGCTTTCCTACTTCAACCGTGGACAACTTTTGTTTTTATTTTTTCCTCCTCAACAAAAAAGAGAGAGAGATGTATTTATTTTTAAAGTCAGTCTCCATATTCTTTTCATATAAATATTGTGAAGGGCAGAACTCTACCTGTCAAAACAAATGGACTCTGACCTTTCTACCCCAATGTTTATGGAGTTTCATTTTACTCTTTGCTGAAATTTATTCAGGACAGATTCTCTCCTGGATGATTGCGATCTACTCGCCATCCTGGAATGGGAAAGTGGGGGTGAACTAAGGGGAGGGTGAACTTTATTAGCTCCTAGGTAGACAGGCAAGATCCATTTTCCTTCAAGACATTGTATTTCTGGAAGCGCCTGCTTCCTTCTCGCATGCTCCTTGGAGGTTGTACTTTCTCTAGAATTGTTCTTTTAAGAGTTAGGACCCGCTCTGCTCCCTCTCCTAAACCTCCAGTCTGGCCCCCCAGGGGTGGACATGCGTCCCTACCTCGCCTTGTACGGTGAGTGCCTAGAACTCAAGCCCAAGCCCTGAGTCCTGCTCCTAAACCAGAGCCAGAGCAGTGGGGCCGGCCAGCCTCAGAAGGGTACAGCCTGGGGTTTGTTGGCTCCTCCACCGATCATTACTGGGGGCACCCCTCGGTGCACCTATCGAGTTCCCCACTTTTTCCAGAAGAGGCCGGAAACATGTCACCACCGCGTTTATCCTGAACGATAACCACCCAGTCCACGCCAGGGCTGGTGACATGGATGGTGTGCGTTGCAACCCCACGAGAAGACGAGAAGACGGTGGGCTGGCTCGGTGGGTGTTTTTCCCCCAGGTTTCAGGTTTTCAGGCCGTCTTTCTTGCCAACCCCCCTCGACTCTCCCCGTGTCAGAACCCGCCCCCCCTCCATGTGCGGTTTGCGTGTTTGCAAAGGGGGTGAAATTGATTCCCTCCCTCTTTCTCCTTCTCCCCCTCCCTTTCCCCCTGCGCAACCCGGAAGAGCTCGGCTCTCCACAGTGGGGGGGGGGGAGGCGGAGGGGAGGGGGCTCCCCGCAAGGATGCACAGCACCCAGCTTTTACCTCTCGCTGGAAGCCCGCCGGAGCTGCAGTGAGCACTTCCAGCGGCGACGACCGCAGCTGCGACGGCGGTGGCCATCTCTCCCTGTGTCCCCTCTGCCTGCGGAGCCCCCGCTCGGCGGCCAGGTCAGTGAACACGGCCCGCTCCCGTCCCCCTCTGCCCTCCCAGCCCGGCTCCACGTGGAGGGAATTAGGAGGAGCTCTCACCTACCACGGGCACCGCGGCCTCGGCCAGAAAGTGAACTAGACCTCGCTCCTCCTCATTGTTCCTTCTGATGCCCGGGGAAATCCTTTGCTTTCTGCTGTGACCTTGGGCGTGCAGGCTGTGTGAGCGCGTGGATGTTCTTGTTGGGAAGAAACGAGCTATTAGAATTAGGGATGCAGAAGAAAGGGGAAAAAAAAGACTGGAGGAGAAATCAGCACTGGTGGCAATGCATAGCAAGGGCCTGACACATATTGAGAGAGAGAGACAGAGACAGAGACAGAGAGAGACAGAGGGGGGAGGAGAATTGGAGAAAATAACCCATTTGCTCAGGTGCCTTCTCTAAAGGAAACTGCAATGTCCCAAGCGTCACTTGTGTGTTTATTTTGCTCTGCTTACAAGTGTATGTGTAGGCTCATTGTCTCTGCATATAATTAAGGATGCAGCTGTGAGCAGTATGATAAAAGTTGCAGCCCAGATGTGCCGGCATGGCCTCGGGGCACTGGTGGTCAGAAGATCCCTCGACTTCTAGAAGCACTCTGAAGTGGGTGAAAGGGGGGGGGGACCCATCTTCCTGAAAAGAAAGACTGACCAAAGGCTGTGAGGAATGGGAGGGGCAGGGAGGACATACTATAGACTTTCTTCTGGATGCCAGATCGCCAAGACTTTACTGAGAGAGAGTTTCTCTAGGAAGAAAAGGTTAAAAGGAAAGGTGGGGGAGGGAAGAGGGAATGGTAAATCTGGGTAGGGCGAGTTGCTTTTATATACATCATTTCTTCCTCTTGCTTACCAAAGGGTGCCTGAGGAAAGGGACATCGGTGCTTCTAGTCTGTTCAGCTCAAGGGTTGGAAGTGGGCCTACCTCCCTAGGTTTGGTTCCTGTATTTCCACACCCTGCTCACCAGGACCCTAAGATTGGGGGGGTGGAGGATTACGAACTTTGAAGAGGTGAATGATAAAGTAAGCATTCCTACAGCTTTCCCACTTCCTTACTGGTTGCTCAGGAAAAAGTAGTGCTGGTGGTCTTGGTGAGCTATTCTGCCCTTGGCAGGCTGGGAGGGGTGAGTGGCAGCCGGGCAGGGTTGAGTGTTTTCAGGGGTCTTTCCTGAATGAGGTGCTAGGCGACCCCCGCTCCCCGCTGCTATTCATGGGGGAGTGCGGGCTTTCCCATGTCATGCTTGTGCTATTCGGAAGAGCAAGAGCGTTGTGTTCTGCAGGTTTGAACCAGGTTGTGATGTGATATAGGTTCAGAAAGACCAAGACTCGAAGTGGGTGTCCAGTCCCACGGGCTGCCATGATTATTGATGGATACCCATATTTGGGGAGGGTGCAGAAGAACCAACTTCCAGGTTGAAGCGAGTTACTTTCTGAGGTTGCTGGCTAATGGCTGTGGTGCACCCAGCACCCTGCAGAAGCTCTCTTTGCTCTGGAACTGTTTTGTCCCCTTTCAAAACCGGGCACCATCAACCTGCATTTTCCTTCACGTAATGTTTTGACTCTGTCTTTTTGCAGAAGATATATGAGGTGGGGGCCAGGCAGGGCTACCTGGAACGGGTGAGCGTGAGTACCTCACCCACTGGTTTGATAAAGCCCTTCTATTGGGAAGTCAAGCAGCCTAGAGCCTTTTGAAGAGCCTGGGGGAAGCAGGTACGTGGTAGCGGCAGCGGTGGTGGCTGAGAACAGCCCTACACACCCCTCTTTCTGGTTATTTGTGTCCCGACACTGTAAGGAATGGACTGAGAATTGGGGATTCTGATAAAGGAAGGGGAGGGGTAGCACAGTATCCCCCTGCTCTCTAGTTCTAGGTTATGGTTCATCACCTCTAGACTGCGGTGCTTGGTCCTTTTCTATCGGAGCCATTTTCCTCAGAAGTGTGTGTGTCTCTCCCCTGGTTATGTCTTTGTTTGTAGCTGGAATATTTCTGATCGCCTTTTTCTTAACTGGTGGGATAAGGAGAGAGAGGGAGAGAGAGAGATTGAGAGGAGAGATTTGGGGCTGATGGCCCCCTTGGCTTGGCTGCTGGTCCAGCTGGGCTAGGGTCCTGTTGACTGGGTGCGGTTTAGAAGGGATAGGAGTCAAGGAAGCTTCCAGGCCATACTGTCCGTTTGTAGTTGTTGAGGGCCTGCAGGCGCCGGTGGACCGATAGGCACTTGTGACTGGTTGCTGTTTTATTTCATGTAACACGTTGCTAGAGACCAGGAGGTGGCCGGGGGCAGAGAAAACCAGTGTGAGCTGGGACGCCTCATGGGAGGACAGTCGTGAAGCCCCCGGAATGACCAACAGCCAGGCAAAAGGTGAATGGGGAAATCTTGATCTTTACACTCTTGAGCCGGGCATAGTTGCTCAGCTTCTGCTGTTAGGGTCTCTATGCAACCAAAGGCACACACCCTTCCTGCTTTTAAAAAGCCAGCCCGTGGGGAGAGCTCCTGGATCCGAACAGAACTGCCCTCCCCAATTTTCCATCCACCCCACTGGAAACAACCCCCCCCACCACTCCCCCCTGGCCGGTGGTGGTGGGTCGTCCCGCAGCAGTGGGGTGGGGGTGTCTTCCAGTTCCTCAGGTTTATCCAGAGGAGTGAACGCACATTACCCTAAGATACAGCCCGCCTTCTCCAGAAATGCCAGATCGGAGTGGCTGGGATAGAGCCGGCCAGGGCTGGGGCCGAGCCAAAGGTGGGGGCTCTGGAGCTGTGTGGCCAGCTGAAGAGGGACGAAGTGACCAGGGCCATCCGATCGGCACATCTCCCCCCCCCCCGCCCCTCCTTCCAAAATGTGAGGTCCATGCTAGGTTCTACCTGGCGGCTCCCGAGCGTTCAAACTGGTGAAGCCGGCCTCCCTGGCTCGCCATTTCCCTGGGTGCTGGGGGGTGGTGGGGGTGGTAGAATCCTGGGTGCTTGGGCGGTTGAACCAGAGGCCTCCCTAGAGGAGAAGCGTGGAGTGCCAGGCTGGGAACTGGAAAGCCCCCCATAGTCTGGGGGGGGGCGGGCCAGTCAACCCTTCCTGTTCGCTCCACCGAGAAGCCAAGGAGGGAGCAAGAAATGGGAGCTGAACCTTTCCTCCGGTGAAACGCCTTCCTTTGCCTTCTGGGGTGAGGGGTAGGAGTTCTTTCTCCCCCGCTCCACTCCAACTCCTGGCTTCTCCGGGGTACACCCCCTTACGTGAGCAATGTCACACCCCAAAGCAGAAATCGCTGTCTTGTCTTCACCCCGTCCGAACCCCCACTTCACTACCCCCCCTTGCCTACTCTATTTTTTTATCTTATCTCTCAGTAATCAAGGGGTTTTCTCAGTCGGGGGAGGGGGAAGATGGTAGTGTCAGGGGGAAGGACCAGCATCCCACGAAGCTGGGGGCCCCAACCCCGGCTGGGGATGGGGGGGCGGAGTTCGAGGAGTTAATCTTCGGGCGCATCTCTTCTCTCTTTGACTCTCCGAGTCGTTTGCTGCTTCTCTTGGCCTGGGCGGGTTTCCTTCCGAGGTTTCAACGTTGATAGATGAATAAGCAAAAAAGGGGGGAAAAAGACAAAAAAAGATAAAAACAATAAAAGAAAGAAAAAGAGTAAATCAAACCACATATCACCCCCAAAACGATGGCTCATTTCCCAGCCAAGGCAGACCCCAGGGCGAGTGGGCGCGCGCAGATGCCTTTCCCACCTCCAACCCATCTTCCGCTGGCTAGTGAGTTTTGGGGTAACTCATCCTCCATCTTTCCCCAATTTCCCCGATCGCTGCTTTTGTGTTTCGCCTTTCTTTTCTTAGATCCGGACAGACCTCCGGCCAACATGGCTCACTGCCTCCTCTCTCCACACATCACATTGTTGGATGTTTCTCCCCTGCTGGCATTTCATCTCACGCGGGAACGTGAAAAGGGGGCTGGCGATATAGAAGATATATACACATATATGTAGATAGATATATAATTGAACCTGTGCTGTCCGGGGGGCGCCCCGCCGGAGCGCGGGTCTCCAGCGGTTTCAACCCGCGCAGCCAGGGCCCAGAGGTGGCGCCTTGGGCCGTGTCCCCGGCGTAACCTTCGGCCGGGCAGCCGGCGAGCTGTTTATACAGCTTTACCTGTGCTATTCTCGTATCCAGTAAAAATCCTCGCCCGGCCACGGTAACCTAATCCGCGGTGGGCCGCGGCTGAGGAGGGGGTAGAGTCTGGCTCGGGAGCAGAGGGAGGTGTTTACGCCACACAAGCAGGGGTCTCTCCTTTGCTCCTCCTACCCCCTTTGGGAAGCTAGAACGGACTAGGTGGCCCAGGTCCGGGCGGGGGTGGGGGGTGGGAGGGAAACGGCCCAGAAATCAAAGAAAGAAAGGCTGATTTCCATTTCCAGCGCTCTGGGCTTTTATCCACCAGGCACCGGGGACACGCGCGGCGGCCGCAGCCCGGGCGCGCACAGCCCAAAGGCACCGGCGATCCCCAGGCGCACAACTGGATTTAGAGAAGGCCAAGGACGGGGTTTCCTGGCCGGGCCTATCTCACGTGGCTCTCGCCTAGGTCTCCCCTCCGATCACATCCGTTCCATAAACAAAGCAGGCCAGCAACAGAACCAGCACAGCCCAAACTAGACCTCCCCTAAGCGGGCAGCAGCAGCTCCGGCCACTCGGTGAGAGCGCACGAGACTGGGCTGCAGGCAGCGCACGACTCGAATTAAAAGCCTCTCGGTGGTTATTGTCTCTGGCTAATTGCTCCAACAATAGCCACCGTTAAAGATGGAGACACCAAGTTAAAGGCCCCGCCGCCGAGCCGCACACGGTTGGTTCTCAAGGCCCACACGATTGATTTGCGCCCGAGCCCCCACCGATCACTTTTGCAGCCCGCCTGACAGAGAACTCGGTTTGGGTTGAAGGGGCGGCGGCGGCGGCGCCGGCCTCGACACCTCTTGGCCTCCACTTCCTCCCCAGACGCTCAAAGGACCCCGGTCGTTTCGCACCGTTTTTATTGACCGATCGAAGATGGATCGAGCTGTACCAGGACGCTTCCCCGAGCCCCGGCTCGCCGGAGCCCCGGGTTGGTCTCTGGTTTCGGGCCTCCGGTGCGGCTCCGCGCCTTCACCATCTTCCCCCCCCCCCCGCCCCCTCCGCCTCCAGCCCTGCAGGTTCCCTGGGCTGCATTTCAGTGCTTAACCGTGCGTCCGGGTCCGCCCCAGCCGGCGCCGTGGCTCCGGGGGGGAGGGACGCGACGGCGCGGCCCGGCTCCGCTTCTTTCTCCAGCTTGCAAATATTTGCTGCCTCGCTGGAAATCCGACTATTTCGCGCGCGCTCGACTTGCAAAGTCCTTAAGTAAACACGCTCAAATGACCGCCCCGGGCGGTCCGAGGCACGCTCACCACCTCGGCGCTGGATTAGTAACTTTAGGACTTCGACCCCCGGGCTCCGCTGTGCCGGTTACCCCGGGCGGGCAGCGCTCACACCCCGAGGCTACGCCTTCCCCGCATCTCGGCCCCGCGGAGCTCGCCTGGATGCGCCAGGCGCCAGGCTCGGGTGGGTGACGCCGCCGCCGCCGGCTGCGTGGATTTCCGCCTTTCTGGGTCGCCCCCCCCCACGCCGAGCCCCAGGGCTGAGGCTGCGGAACCTGCTCCACCTCCTGGAACCCAGGAGGCCTCCAGTTTCTGTTCCCCCTTTCCGTGGAGATGGGGGGTCTCCCCGGGCCCCAGGAGGGGCGGGTGGGAGGGATCTGCACATGGGCATGTGTTTGTGTGTGTGTGTGCGCGCGCGCGGGGCGTGGGTGTCTCAGTTTATCCCTAGCCAGAAGAGACTCCGTTTCTTACCCTCTCCCCAAGAGGGCACACATACCCCGCTTAACTTGATGCCTGCAACTGCCTCTTGGAGGCCCGGGCCTGCGGTGGGCCAACTTGGCTCCCACCCACCCCGCGCCCTGGCTCCTGGATCCTTCTCGGAGGGCGGTGGATGCGCCCTCATCCGCGCGGCGCTAGGGCGCTGGACTCCAGGTGTCCAGGGCGTCTTCTAGACCCTTCCCCTGGCGAGGGAGGTTTCTTGCCCTCACAGGACCTGGGTCTCCCCTCACCCCGATCCCCCAACGCATCGGTGCTGGTGGCATACTTGATGGGCCCTCCTCCGTCCTCCGCGAGAGGTCAGGTCGGCCGCAGGAGGAACTCGCTACACCCAAGCCCCGGGTGCTTGGGGAGGGGTCTCGTCAGGTCTGCGGGAGGGAGTTGTTGGCGTCTCCGCTGGAGCTTGGTGGGCACCGGCAACTGAGAATCAGGACCACCTTTCTGTCCTTCCACCTCCCCTGTCCCAGCCTCGAGCCCTCTCCCCTCCCCCCTGCCCGCCCAGAGTGCAGGCAGCTCGGCCTGCGTTTGCCGGCGAGGCGGGTCAGGCCGGCGCCTGGCCTGACCCAGACCCCCGCAGCCTGGCTCCCCGCCTCAGGCCACGCGCCGCAACTTCGCCCTCCTCGATCCCTTCCCAGCCCCCCTTCCTTCCCCGAGGGTCCCGGAGCCGACCTCAGCCCTCCCTCCTGGGCAGCCCCCTCCCCTCCTTTCCCTGCCCCCCCATCTGACTCTGGTGCTGGGCCCGTGACGTCAAACCCAGTGTGGCGTCGGCGAGACTGGCCGGCGCGGGCCATCAAAAGAGCAACGTCCTCTTACCCAATTACCCACTGTCAGTCCGGGAACAGGGGCGGACCGGCTGGGAATTACATGTTAAATACCCCCTGCAGGCTGGCTCCATTACCTCGGGCATCGAGTCCCAGGCCCCCCAGCCCCTCTCTGCCAGCCTCAAACCACCCAGACCCACAGGGGCCTTTAGATCATTTATTTTTCCAAGGATGGGGGTCGCCCTCCTGTACCCTCAGTGCAGCCGGACTCCGCGCGCAGTGATTGAATTAAAACGAATGATCCTGCTCCCTTCCTTGTTATCAGCGAGGCGCCCCAACACTGGAAGGCCTCCTTTGCCAAAGGTTTTCTTTTTGTCTTTTCTTAGCCTCAGAAGTTAACATCTTCCAGTCCTGGCATCGCCTCTCCACCCCAACCCCCTGCAGAGGATTGCCTAGCTTTAGTCTGTATTGGGTCCCTAGGTCTGGGTGTCAAAGGTGGGTGACCCAAGAGGCACATTTGAGGCTCTCCTGGAGAAGGTGAATTAGGATTGGGCGGCTTGGTATGGGGGGGGGGCCCGGGATGGACTCGAGAAGCAGCACTTTTTATTTCTTCCTTCTTTCAATTTCTATCCTTAATTTTAATCCTGGGTCTCTTGGCAAAAATGTCCGCATGGTCGTCTCTTCTGGTTGCTGGAGTGGTTTCCGGCGGATGTTCGGCAGTAACTAAATAATTAAAAGGTTTTGAGAGCGCAGTGAGCTGCAGATGCGGGCAGCTGGACTGGCCCAGGAGGGGTGAGCGGTGAGAATGGAAGGAAAATCGATGCGCTTTTCCTAGGCCAAGACCACGACCAAGCACAGGAGGCACGCGAGAGGAGATTTTTTTTCCCCTTTTAATTAGGTGTTTTCTTTCTGTTCGGTATCTAGAAATTCAACCTCAATTTCAAACATTAGTTTTTAGGAAGATGGGGACTCAAGGTACAAATCCAAAACTAGGAGGGACCCATTCTTGCAAATAAAATGTCACTTATCTTTCTTTAAGAAACGTGTTTAAAAACAAGGCATTCCCCACAAGGCCTAGGCAAAAGGAACCCTTCGCGACTAAACTTGAGGCATGGCCTTCTCATAGATCGGATTTTTGAAAGGAGGAATTTTATGGGGGTAGAGGAATGGAAAAAGGAATAGCACATTTAAATCAGATAACCACCCAAACCATGCCCTCCAGGGCATCATCCTCGCACTCATCGCCCTGGCGTGGTCCTGGGGACTCTTCTTTCTCTCCCCTGACCCTGTTCTCAGCCCTGTTTTTTTTCCCCCCACCAGGGCGGCTGCCGAAGCCGGAGCGCCACTAGGGGATGCAGTGGCTCAAAGGACCGAGCCGGGCCGCAGAGGTTGGAGCCCGCCAGCGGGCCAATTGCGGCCCGGCCACAGTCTCGCCCGCTGATTGGCCATTACCTAGCCACGCCCTACCAAACCACGCCCCTTTCCACGAGGCGCCTGGGAGACGCGCTCCTTTAGCCTAGAGCCGCGCCTGGGGCAGACTGTGGTCCAGAGTCCCGCTGAGCCCGGGAGGTCTCCGGGAGGCAGGGGTGTGTGGGATGGGGGGTGGGGGGGGACAGGGAGAGATCGGTGGAGGGGTCGCGATCCAGAGCTGAGGGAGAAATGCCGGGAGCCCGAGTCAGGAGGAGGCTGCCGGCAGGGCAGAGGAAAAAGTTCTGCCACCGGAGTGCAGACCTAGTTAGTTCTACTTTGGGAGACCTGTGAGTCCCAGCGCCCCCCCCCCAGATATTTCCCGCCATCCATCACTCTCATCATCGCTCGAGTCTAAAGCACACACATCGATTACAAATAGTATTAGGTCTGGAAAGAACAACTGCAACAGCTGAGGCGTTTTCACCCGGGTCTGGTGAAAGTCCGGGGCCGGGGCCGGGGGGGGGGGGCGAATCCGACGGATCACGTACGCTCCGGTCCGCAGGCACGGATCCCTTTGGCCCGATTCCTCACCTTCTTAGGAAATTGGCCCAAGAGGGAAAAACATCTGAAAACACCTGGCCGGGAAACCTTCCCCCTCCCCCGATCGGTTTTACGTGCACGTAGCCCTAAACCTCCAATACCCTGGATGGAATAATAATAACAACCACCACAACAATATTTAATATGAAAAAAGTTTGTCAATTAAAAAAAGTAAAAGTCTGCAGGGGAAAGCCCGTGGGTCGAAATTAACTTTATGAATGGAGCCAGGTTGGTTTCAGGGGGACGGGAAACTCTTACCGAGAGCCCCCCAATGAATCGGTTTGGCAAAGGCTACATTTAAAGGGCCAGAGCGCCAATTCCCCACCGGCCCGCCGCCCCTTCCCCTCCCCTCCCCTTCCCCTCTCCTCCCCCCCCCCCTCCGCCCCAAACCCCAGCTGGCCTCGCCCACCCTGCCCGCGGCCCCTCCGCCCGCGGCCGCCCTCCGCGGCGCCCCTTTCCGGTCAGTGGAGGGGTGGGAGGAGGGGCGGCGGGGTGCGGGGTTGGGGAGGGGGGAGGGGGAGGCGAAGTCCTGGAGCGGGTTTGGGTTGCAGTTTCCTTGTGCCCGCGGATCCTGTCCCCTCCTGCCGGCCTGCTCCTGGCTCCTCCCCCTCGGCGCGGATGACACTAGAACCTCCTTAAGTTGCGTCGCGCCACAGCTGTCTGCGAACACTGAGCTGCCTGGCGCCGTCTTGATACTTTGAGAAAGAATGCATTCCCTGTAAAAAAAAAATACTGAGTGAGGGAGAGAGAGGGAGAGACGAAAAGAGGGAGAGACGGAGAGAGCGAGGCAGAGCGAGCTACACGATCTGACCGAGCAGGTCACTCTCCTCCTCCTCCTCCTCTCCTTCCCTGCTCCTCGCTACCCAGGTTGGTACTGTGACTTTTTTTTAATATATATTTTAAAGTTTGCTTTTCTTCCCATCTTATTTGGGGAAGGGAACTTAACAAAATTAAAACGCAGTTCTTCTTTGGGGGGAAGGGGATCTTTTCTAAGGGGCTTGAAAGGAGAGTCCCGGGACCAGTGTCCCCCCCCCCCCCAGGGAGGGACGTGTCCGAGGGGCAGGCAACCTCTCAGCCAGCGCGGGGCTCCCTCCGGAGACCTCTCCCCGGCTTGGCCCGGGGTGTCCTTCAGAGCCCGGCTGTCTGCCTCTCCAGCTCTGGGTCTCCGCACGCGGGGTGCTGGTCCCGGGGTGCGCCGCGACTTGGGGAGGGGGGCGGTGTAGCCCTCCTCCAGAGACTCAGGTGTTTCCAGTCCTGGCCGGCTCACGCAGATCTCCCCTTCTCTCTCTTGCAGGTGATCCGAGGAAAGTCAGCCTCTGAGCGCCGACGAGGAGCCCCGTGGACGGAAGAACCTGATTTTCAGAATTCCAGCGTCCTCGCCTCCCTTTTGGGATCCCCCCCTCCTTTTAAATCTGCTAGATCTAGTTTGTGGATTTTTTTCTCTCCTTGCTTCTCTCTCTCTCTCTCTTTCTCTCTCCAAACTATCATTGAAAGATTCCCCCCTCCCCCAATCCTTTCATTTGCCCACCTTTCCTTCCCAGACTTTGCGTTCTATCCACTCGTCAGCCAGCTCTCCAGCGCCCTCGGGGGCCTCCGACGGCCGCAGCCTCGCAGGCCGATCGCCCTTCGCTTCTTCCCTCCGCGCGCGCGCGCGGGTTCCGGGCCCCGGCGAGAGGGCGCGAGCGCAGCCGAGGACATGGAGGTGACGGCGGATCAACCCCGCTGGGTGAGCCACCACCACCCCGCCGTCCTCAACGGGCAGCACCCGGACACGCACCACCCCGGCCTCGGCCACTCCTACATGGACCCGGCGCAGTACCCACTGCCCGAAGAAGTGGATGTACTTTTTAACATCGACGGTCAAGGCAACCACGTCCCGTCCTACTACGGAAACTCGGTCAGGGCCACGGTGCAGAGATACCCTCCGACCCACCACGGTGAGTCCGCCCCCCGTCGCCCGGGGACGCCTCGGCTCCTCGGCGCCCGCTGCGCTCGGCCTGGTCCGGCTCGGCTCCCCTGGGGTCGGGGGAGGAGGCAGGGAGGCTGAGATCAAGCGAAAGCCCCTGAGTGCTGTTACTGGTTTATTTGAAAGAAAAAAAAAAAACAATCGGAGCCCGGAAATGGGCGCCGAAGTCGTCTCTGTTGTTGCCCAGAGTGAGTTCTGATTAAAAAAAAAGAGAGAGAGAGTCTGGGCCGGCGTCCTCCCGGCCGGGGTCCCCGCGGCCCGGCGCTCACCTGGCGGGCGCCAGCGTGCGCCCGCAGGTAGTGCGGCCCGGGAGGTCCCTGCTGCGGGAGGCCGGCCTCTCTCGGTCCTGGGCAGCCTGGGCGAGGCCCGGGCTTCCCGGCCAGGCCTGCCGGGAGAATCCGCTCTCCCACACGGCTTTCAGGTAGCCTGTGTCTCCTTGGGTTGTCCTAGGGGTGGTTGCGGCTAGCACCCCTCAAATGGTTTGCGCCTGCTTGTAAGACCCCCCCCCCCAAAGATGTATTTATTCTCACCTCTGTCTTTGACCTTTTCCCCAAACTCCCAGTGCATTTGGGTTCTTAACGCTGATCTCCGCTTCCTCTTGGGGGGGGGGGGAGGAGGACTGGGTTTCGGGGACTGATCGGGGCTAGGAGTTGAGACTACTTACTGTCTTTTAAGTTGGGAGAGATGTTGGGGTTCCTGATACCCGGCTGCACAGAAATTTTCAGGCTCGCAGTTGCAGCCCTGCCTGGCTTTCTCATCTCCGGCCTACACCGGCCCCTACACCGGCTCTCATCTAAAGGTTTAGGATAGAAGCGCCAGATTTTTTTTTTTTAAGGTAGGAGTAGTTACAATCTCTTTCCTCACCTGGAGAAGTTTAGAAGCGTTCTGAAATGTCAAAGAAAAAAGAAAAACCCAATGTTGTGGGTTTTTAAGAGGAGGGGAGCAAAACTGGAAGTTTGTTCTCAAAGGAAAAAAAAATACTTGCAAAATGTCAGGGGGTCTGCTGTGGTCCCCTAACTGAAGAGTTGCCTTTGGTTTGCCCAGGATCACAGAGCGTAGCCTAGTTGCTGAGCTGGGAGCAAGCTTCCTCAGCCCTGCTTTAAACAATACTATGTGCAGACCGGGTACCCTTTTTGCCCATGCTCTGCCGATTAGCAGTTAAGTGGAAATGCGGTAAATGCAGCTTTAATATTACTTACTCTACTACTTCCTGCATTAAGATGAATCTTAAGTCTTGCTCTTCAGAGAACTCTCCATCCCCCTCTGCTCTCTTCCCCTTCCTCTGCTCTGTCTTAAGATTTTTTTTTAGTTTCAGTATTGTTTTTGATGGTTGACTAGAAAGAACGTCAAATTGTGAGGCAGGTAGATCAATAAGAGTGTGGAGGTTTTCACTTGCAGTTTACATCTATCCTCTGAGTGTGGCCTTGTGCAAGTTATGGCTACTTTAAAACTTGTATGTTTTTAAACCAAGGCTAAACATACTTGGGTCTGAGTCACCGTGGTTGAAAATAGACACATGAACTGGAATTTGGTGTCTCAGGTGAAAATTCACATATTGCCCTCATAGTATTGTGGCTTTGGAGGCTACGTGGGGATTGTATTTAATTTTCTTCTCCTTGGAGATTGGGGAGTGAGGAAGAGAATTAAAAAAAAAAAACCAAAATACCACCCCAGAATTCAGCATTGGGAGGCTTGGGCAATGCACTAACCTTTGCAAATCTTACTTTAGGCGTTTCGAAGTGGCCTTACCCATTTTGAGCAAGTACCAAATCTCAGTGTGAAATTAAGCTAAAATGAGCCCAATCTTCTTCCCCAAGTGTGGGCCTTGCACTGGGCGCTGGGAGCCGGGCCTCTGGGCCTCTCTTTAGGGTGGAGGGAATTCTGCCGTCCAGCTCTGGTGTGGGCCAGCCTGCACTTCAACCCTCATCATTCACAGCTGACTCTCTTATCAGGCTGCCTGGGATTAAGTCTGGGATGGGGTGGGCAGGGGTTTTTTTTTGGGGGGGGAGGACGCCTCTGGTCCAATAAATCAAGTCAGATTCTATGAAGAGGGCCCTAGGGAACGTGATTTAGACCGTGTATCCGGGAGAGGCCAAAGAAGCCCAGGGACTTTTCCCCAGCCCTTCCTAGCTAGCACCTCTGTCCTGCCTGGTACAGGCCTTTGGTGGTGCAGAATTGGGCCACTCATGGGTGTGGGGATGGGCAGATGGGCCAAGTCAGCCTCTTACCCCCAGTGTGTGCTGCCGGCCAGGGACTCCAGACATCGGGGAGTAGTAGGCCTGGATTTGGGGTCGGGAGGCTGAGGAGGGGCACCGGGGGAAGATTGGAGGTGCGCTGTGTCTCACAGGTGTCCCCCTCTCCGGTCCCCTCCTCTCCCCTCCCCTCCCCGTGGCACCACAGGGAGCCAGGTGTGCCGCCCCCCTCTGCTGCACGGATCTCTGCCCTGGCTGGATGGCAGCAAAGCCCTGGGCAGCCACCACACCGCCTCGCCCTGGAACCTCAGCCCCTTCTCCAAGACGTCCATCCACCACGGCTCCCCGGGGCCGCTGTCCGTCTATCCCCCGGCCTCCTCGTCCTCGCTGGCGGCGGGCCACTCCAGCCCGCACCTCTTCACCTTCCCGCCCACCCCACCGAAGGATGTCTCCCCGGACCCGTCGCTGTCCACCCCAGGCTCCGCCGGCTCGGCCCGGCAGGACGAGAAAGAGTGCCTCAAGTACCAGGTGCCGCTGCCCGACAGCATGAAGCTGGAGGCCACGCACTCCCGCGGCAGCATGACCACCCTGGGAGGGGCGTCGTCCTCGGCCCACCACGCCATCACCACCTACCCGCCCTACGTGCCGGAGTACGGCTCCGGACTCTTCCCGCCCAGCAGCCTGCTGGGGGGCTCGCCCACCGGCTTCGGGTGCAAGTCAAGGCCCAAGGCGCGATCCAGCACAGGTAGGGCCCACCGCTCCCTGAGATTCCTTTTTTCCCGCTTGCTCCCCACCTTTTCCCTCCTAAATCCAGGATGGGGCAAAAGAGGCCACCAAAGAGGTGTGCGTGTGTGTGTGTGTGTGTGTGTGTGTGTGTTTGTTTGGGGCTGGCCCAGCCCTTTGGCAATCTGCTTACTTCCAGTTCTTTTAGCTTGGAAAGAAATCTGGGGTGTCTTCCTATCTCCCCTACTTCTTTCCTGTCTTGGAAACTAGAGGTTGGGATGAGATGGGGGCGTCCCCCATTGATCTGGGGAAGGAAAATGAAAACCAAACCCCAAGCTATGCCTTCTCCTGATACACAGGACTTGTGGGTTCTGTCTGTAATCTTTACTTAGTTTCCAAGACCAAATGGAAGGCCCCGGGAATAAATCTGGAGTGTTTAAAGCTAAAACGAAACCTCCTCAAACCTAAACAAACACGGGTCCCTCCTGTGACCCCTTTGGCCTCTGTCAGTCTGGCTGTTCCTTGCTGGTCAGCTCAAAGAGGGACAGTGGGTGAATAGCAGGGGATAGTTCTTTTGAGAGACACATAGAAATAAAGGTGTGTGTGAGAGTTGGAGAAGGAGGAACCCAGCAAAAGCAGCTCACATTCTCTGCTTGGAGGAAAAGCGACTCAGCTCAACTTGTGGGAACAGAAGGTGTCTTCAGGATGGGGACACTTGAATGAAATGCACACGGTTCAGTTTCTTACCTAGAGTTGTATTTGTACAACCCTCAGTGCCAGCTTGGGCTGGAAGCTACCTTAGGACACATCCATTCCTCTGCTGGTGGGAAGCAGTGGTGTTAGCAAAAGATTCTTCAGGTGTGTGCATGTTTCTGCTTTCTCCTCTACTTACAGAAAGCAAACCCTGTCTGGAAATCTGCTGCAAATATTGATCCTATTAGTGTAGTTGCTTGCACTCAATCATGTACACACAACTTTTTTTTTTGCTTTCAAAATAAGATGATGATGATCTGTCATCAACTCTGTTTCTGATGGAAGCAAATGAGTTAAAAAGAAAGACAGGGATTCCCAAAGATGAGACTGAATTGTAATTTTAGATAGGATTTTTGTGGAGATTTTTCTGTCCCCAGAAGTGTGTTCATTTCAGCTGTTCATTTCTGAGCCACTCCGACTGCACCCCCCCATCCCATTAAAAAAAAAAAGTCTATTGGTGAAAATCACTTGTCTTTTAAGAGTCTGGAAACTGTGTTGTCTCCAAAGCTCTGGTTTGGTAAACTTCAGAGGGAGGGGTCTAGGAACCCAGTGACCATAAGATCAGTTTTCAGGGTTTTTTTTTTTTTTTTTTTTTCTTCTTCCAGGGTGACATTTACTCCGACTGCCTGAGCAGGACTGTCTCTATTTAGTTGATATGTTTTAGCTAATCCAATTATTTTCAGACTGCTGCACGCGACAGTTGCATTGTTTATCCTGAGCTAGGAACTTTAATAGAGTCCGGATGCGGTTAGGCTGACAGCAAAACTCAGACCTGCATGTTCAGTACATGAAAGTAGGCAGGAGAGAGAGGGAGGTAGGCTAGCTGGTGCAGTCAAATAAAGAAAGACAGAGGAAGGAGAAGAGGCAGGCAGTACCAGAGCAGTCCTTGGCAGGGAATGGGTTTTGGGGGTGGAGGAATGGAGAGAAATGGGGATACAGTTGGTTCTGACCCACACAACAGAGGGCTAAAATCACCGAGCAAGCTTGGGTGTTTTGAGGTTGCAATGGATTTTTTTTTTTAAACCAAGTTCTCTTTCCTGGTACGGCTAGGAGGTTGAGGGGTGATCGTGGTCTCTGAGGTGTGTTTAGTGGTTGTAAGAGGGGTGGGGACGGAAACGGAGCGACTTTTCCAAAGGACTCTGGTCTCTTTGCCCTCGTTTCTGCCTGTCCCTTCGATGGTGCACTTTCTGGCTCTGGTTTAGTGTGTCCCCTTCTCTCACGTATCCCCCCTTCCCCCCTTAAGATAGTGAACTCAGTGGAAGGGGCCAGACAGCTGGAGTTTCCCTAAACCAAGGCTAGGAATAGCAGTATGCCTGTTGTAGTTTGTTTGGTGGAGGGGAGAGGAAGCCATTGAAATTTGGGTCTCTACTTCCTCCTCCTTATTCCTCTCTCAGGATCACAAGACCCAAGAGCAGTACACCTGGCCAGGGAGGGAGCTGGGCCTTTTTAGAACCAGGAGGGGAAGGTTCCAGAAGCCCTTGGCATGAAGAGGGTGGACTGATGAGAATTCTTTCTTGTGGAAGGGGTCTTTCCTTCCTTCCTTCCTTCCTTCCTTCCTTCCTTCCTTCCTTCCTTCCTTCCTTCCTTCCTTCCTTAGCTACTGAAGGAGAGGCAGAAAAGAGAGAGTTGTCAGGGTTGTTTCTGAGTTTTGGAGTAACTGTTGCAGCTGTGGTTAGAGCACCTATTGCTTTTTTTTGTTGTTTGTTTTTTTACATCTAAGCTTTCTGTGCTGGGCTCTACCTTTACACATAAAAGATAAAGCCTTTTTGCTTTCTTTCTCAGAGGGTCATTTCTCAGCTTTCCTGACCTCTATGGGCATGTTCCTCTCCATACTCTGGAAAAAAAAAAGTAATAATCCAATCTTCCTTCTACCCCTTCACTACCCAGTTTCAAGGTTTCTATCCAAAGCCCAACAGGCATTTATTTGAGAATGGCTATTGAATGTCAAGAGGCCTCCAAGCTCTGTGGTTCTTGTCACCTAAGAAAGGGGTGTCTGCCTGAGCGGCTGGTGGCAGGCAGGGGGTGAGAAGGGAGGAAGACAGAAAGCAAGAAAGAGTCGGGGCCTCCATTAGGAAAATTGGCTGTGTGCTGAAGTCACAGAGTAGAAGCACGAGTTAGACAAGAGGAAAAGAAAAGCCCACAGAAGGCAATCACGAACTTGCCGAGTGAATCAAGACAGAAAATTGCTCTAGTGTGCAGAGCCCCTGCCAATGAGCAACCGTTGCTTTGAAAAGGAAGCTGTCATCTCCCTCCTGCTTGACAAAAGGAAAGGAAATCAGCTTGGTGGTGTCAGCCTAGGAGAGCCTCCCGCTCCGTGCCAGGGTGCCTAGGAGCAGGGCAGCCATCCACGCTATACTGAACCATGGTGGTCAGGTCATTGTGGTATTTTGCTGCTGTGGAGGGTGGAGGAAGCGTGGAGCCAGTAGTAGGCTCTCCTTGCCCTGCCTAGTACCCAAGTGTTCTCATAGGGAAGGGATAATGTATGTGATTCCTATCTGAGCTGGATAAGGAGGTGCTCCTGGCAGGCCTAGCCAGGCCAGACCTGGGGCATTGGGCCCCACTCTGCTCAAGACCCTGGGCCTGCAACCTCCTGGCTCAGGCAGCCGTTGCACCTCTCGCCCACTCATGCCTTTCCTCTTTCCTTCACGCCTCCTCCACATTCAGTCTGCCACATCCCTCAGGCTTTTGACCCCAAATAAAATGGTCCTGGCTAGCACACAAACAAGCCTTTTTTTTTTTTTTTTTTAGAAAACTCAACATACTGCTGAGTGCCTAGGAAAGTGCCTTTGGACTCTACATGCAAGCTTTTTAGATACTGTCCCAGAGATCTAGGACACAGGAAAGAGTAGACACTAGGCTAAGGAGCTTTTAGATAGTGAAAAAAATATTCCTCTGTAGAATATGTATGTGTGTGTGTGTGTATGTGTGTGTGTATATATATATATATATATATATATATATATATATATATATATATATATATATATATATAAATCAAACAAGAAATACACCATGACAGACTACTGGAAAAGATGGCAGACTTGGCTTTATTTGGGACTACAGGTCTGACCTAGGGTCTCATACTTGTTAGGCAAGTGCTCTGCCCTTTAAGCTCGGCCTCCTACACTCCCTTCATCTGCCAAGGTTTGTAACCTTCCTGTAGAACTTCTCATGCAGCAAGGCCACAGGTGTTTATGCCTGCCCCTAGTTCCCTCATTTTTGATCCGGGGACTTTCCAAAGGGCTGAGCTGCTAAGGCAGACTTGTTTTTCCCTTTTAGGGGAGTCCAAGTGCCCTGTGGTCTTCTGGGGTGTCTCTCCCTACTCCAGCCTTCCTGCTAGGCTGATGTTAATTGATTTACTCTCTGGAGGCAAAGCAATCTGTGGGGCTCATTTTTCTTCCCTGTCTCCCGCCTGATACTTGGGCCTGCCTCCATAGGAGATGAACCTGAGTTGTATTATTTTCTTGTGTAGGGAATTAGGGTCCTAGTTCCTTCTAGGGAATTCCTTGTCCTCCTTGCCCCTCCCCCAGCCAAAAATGTAGAGGAGATTCTCCTGAAAAGTATCCTCCTCTTCCTCTTAAATCACTTAGCAAACTCACCTGGGTGCATAATGGTAATTTAAAGGTGTTCTCCAACAAACTTCAGGGAAGTAAAGTCCTGGGTGATCTCCAGTCCCAGTTCTGAGAATGAATGCAACAAGAAAACCCAGCCTATTTATTTGTGTGTGTAGCAAAAGAGAAACTACAGGTAGGATTTGGCTAATGAACTGATCTACACCCTATCTTTGGCTAACTTGCTTCTACTCCGCATCCTCATTCTATCCCTTCTTTCCTGTCCTTTAGCCTACCTCTCTTCTTCCCGTATTCTGGAATTGCTGTCTGAAGTTTGGCACTGTCTTTCCCTCTAGCAACCTCAGGCTGGACAAGCTAGGGCTTTCATTTACCCTCAACCCTTCTATCCGTGACTGGAAAGCTCTAGCATTTTCTAGAGAGACCCTGCTGGGTCTTAATCGGTTATGTTGGCACCAGAGACATTTCACAATTTCATTTGGAAGTAAAATCTAAAGCTGTAGCAACTCAAATCAGTCAGTCAATTGATCAGTCTGTACATCTATTTATTATCTGTGTATCTATCTAGCCACTGATAATCTTTCCTTTTTCTCCATTCTGCTCTTCATTATTTAATCAATCTCTATAGTCAGACACAGTGATGATAACAGGTCACCTTTGTTTTTCTTTCTTTTCACTTGAGGGAGATGAAAAACATGTTCTGCTTTTGTCACCATCTGTCCAGGGCTCAGAATTTTTCTCACAGAACTGTTTTAAGTTGAGATCGCTCTTTTCCTTTTTCTTTTTCATTCCCTGCCTGATCCTCCCCCATCAAGTCAAGTGGGCTGAGAAGAAGGCTCTGTGGTGGTGGTCTGTTCATGTCCCATTTCTGCAGATGAGGTCTTTGAAATGCTTATGTCATGATTCTGGGCACCTTTAGAATGTCACTTAGAATGGCATGGGGATGTGTTGTGTGTGTGTGCGTGTGTGTGTGTGTGAAATTGTGCGGGAGAGAAATGTGCCCCAAAAAGGGGAAAGAAAAAAATTAGTTTTCTTTTTCCTCCTAATTCCACATGTGGTCAGTCACCTTCCTGAGTTTCTTCCTTCCATTAGTGACCTATCTGTGGTCTTGTTTCCAGAAGGCCGGGAGTGTGTGAACTGCGGGGCAACGTCCACCCCACTGTGGCGGCGAGATGGCACTGGACACTACCTTTGCAACGCCTGCGGGCTCTACCACAAAATGAATGGACAGAACCGGCCCCTAATCAAGCCTAAACGAAGGCTGGTAAGTTCTCCTTGAAGGACTGACCTCACATAGCCGTGCGTGCGTGCGTGCGCACGCGTGTGTGTGTGTGTGCGTGTGCGCACGCGCATGTGTCTCCCATGTCCTCTCTCCAGGAAAGTAGCTTTGAACAGGAAATTGGCAGGACAGTTCAAAAACCATGTCCACTGGCTTAGGATAGTTCTCCTCTTCCTCCTCCTCCTCCTTTTGTTTTCTCTCCCTTCCCTTCCTCTCTTCTCTTTTCCTTTCCTTTTCATTTCAGCCCTCATTTCAAATTACAGGGAAACTTATTGTTGTCTTTTCCCCTCTCATCCTTTTATTTCACCAATTTTAAGACGCTAACTTCTTAAAGTCAACAGCTAAAATCTATTTTCCAGTAGAATAATTGTGCTTAGGAGGACACAGATAACTATTACTATATCAAAGTCACTATATCAAAGACAGATAGTGAGTGTGAAGCCGGAGCCATCCAGAACATGTTCTGGAAGTAGGAGGAGGCCGGCTCTGAGAAAGTAACTGCAGACTGAGGACTGCGAGTGCATCTCTTCTGCTGTTTTAAGATTGATGGGGTCAATTAAGTGGATTTTAGAAACAGTAACCACAGGGCCCATTGCACTCTTTTTTCCCCCCTACTTTTTGGTTTTAGGAACGGAGGACTCTGCAGAGGTAATTCCTGCGGGAAAAGTTTTGAGATTCCTGTCTTGCTTTTTGGAATGATAACACCTAGCATTTGATCTTATTTTGTGTTTGAACTTGCTATCTGAAGAGTGGTAGTTTTCCCTTCCTTCCTTCCTTCCTTCCTTCCTTCCTTCCTTCCTTCCTTCCTTCCTTCCTTCCTTC
>NW_012267225.1:1245592-1250164 GCF_000151885.1 Dipodomys ordii | reverse complement strand
CTTCCTTCCTTCCTTCCTTCCTTCCTTCCTTCCTTCCTTCCTTCCCCTCTTCTCTCTCTTCTTTGAAATGCTTAATCATTAGGAATACTTGGCAAAATATGGTACTGTCATGCACTTACAAGGAAAACCAACAGACGGGTTTGTTTGTAAGGCTTGTCTTTGGAGTCATAGGCCAGATTGCATAGTGAATATGTAACAGACAAACAAAAGTGGGCTTGGTAGATGACAACTAACCACAGTCAAGAGATCAAAATGCTTTTTGTGGTGTTGAAAGTTACCAAATGGAGAAGGGAGGAGGGGAATTCCCCTTGCAGATGAATGGATGAATTGGCATCCATCAGCTTCTAAGATGGGA
The DNA here is from genome assembly GCF_000151885.1 of Dipodomys ordii. Lineage (NCBI taxonomy): Eukaryota > Metazoa > Chordata > Mammalia > Rodentia > Heteromyidae > Dipodomys > Dipodomys ordii. The sequence continues at coordinate 1,249,809 of NW_012267225.1, read as the reverse complement.
GGGAAAAATCCCCCAACAACCTTTGTATTCCTTTTAAAGCATTATTATCCGCCTTACCCAGCAGACTCCAAGGCAATTTAACACCTTTTGCCCCCTCTGTAGAAAAAGGAAAAACTTTCTAGGGATGGAAATGCTCACATGACTTTAATTTTTGGCACTCCTTGCATCTCTGGGCTTTATTCTTTCTGATCTCTGCTCTCCTTTCCAGCTTTCTCAGCCTCCCCCTTACTTCACTCATGCAGTTTGGGTTTTGTTTTTTCTTTCCTTTCTCTCCTGTGCAAGGCTAACTTCCTAGGAAAGAGCTGCCGGATATCTGAGCACTAGAGATAACTCATAAACAACAACGTAGCCTCCCTAACCTAAACATCAAGATGTTTGGACGGATCAGAACAAGAAATGGTTGGGGGAGAAAAATGGCTGGAGGTGTTAGCACAGAATGAATGTGATCGCACCACAAAAGAATGTTCTGAATCACCCAAAACCTGGCCTTCTGAAAAAAAAAAAGAAAGAAAAGATAGAAAAGAAAACTAAACACAAACTTTCCTGTTATAATAAACCACAATATAGCTATAGTTTTTAATTTTTGACATATATATATATATATTTAAGGTAAAGGCAGATAAAGGAGAAAGAGGTATAAAAGTCTTGAGACTGGGTTGATGGATGGTCGGGAGTTTATTTGACATTTTCTTCTGTCTGCATACAGCAGAGGAGGGTTCTAGTTCCATTTTATATAATTTTGTCCTCTCTTGTCTTTCAGAGGAAATCTTTACAAGGCTGAGTAATAATTGCTTTTAATTCTAGAGTTCATTGGTAACAACCATGTAAGCTATATTTTGTCTTAACCATCTGGGTGATGTGGTATTTTTAGTTCCATTAAGTTCATATACTATAGAGAAACATTCTGAAGACATAGAGTTGTTACCCTTCCCCCTCATTAGAGGTGCTTGACTTTTAAACACCTAGCACCTTTTGTTTTTCTTCTTCCTTTATTTATTATTTTAATTTTGGTATTGGGGTTCAAACTGAGGACCTTGCATTTTCTTCTTCCCTTGATTTCCTGTCTATTCACTCCAGCTGTCTTTCTAATTCCCCAAATGAAAATATACTGGAATATATCATAGGTATGATGTGGTTAGATTTTTTTTGTGATATACACATGCATTAAATGCTGAATAAATGAATTCAGGAAACAGAAGAGATAAACTAGAGGCAAGATCTGTAGATAGCTAGGATTTTCATGTGTTTCACCACTAGCAAAAGACTGAACAGCTGCTTTATTTATACTCTGCTCCTGCTAGCAAACCCTCCAGTGTGGCTTTTGAGTCTTAGAGACTATATAGTACAGGAGTCCATCTCAGCATGTGTGTTCTTACGTTACTTTTCAATATACTGCGAAGGATTACATACTGAATCAAGTTGTTTGGAGCTAAATTTCAGTAGTTGGCATTTTATGTTTGTATTATGCATTCACAGATGATGGGGTGGGTAACCTGGGTATCTGAGTAGATATTACTCTGTGGTATATGTGAATATTTCTCCCAAAGAAAAAATAACCATAGGAAGATGATAATAATCACACAGAACACAGTTGTCCAAAAATTATTAATGCCCTGATTTTGTGTAATGTTTTCCTCCTTAGAGTACATAAAATATAGTTAAGTGGATAGCAAAAATTAGGACCTTGTCCATTAAGATGTTTTTAATTTCCTGTTTATTTGAATACAAAAGAAAAGAAAAGAAAAAACTTGTTGGGTGCCAGTGGCTCATGTCTGTAATTCTAGCTCCTCAGGAGGCTGAGATCTGAGGATCGTGGTTCAAAGCCAGCCCAGTCAGGAAAGTGCATGAGACTCTTATCTCCAATTAGCCACCAGAAAGCCAGTAATGGAGCTGTGGCTCAAAGTGGTGAGCACTAGCCTTGAGCTGAAGAGCTCAGGGACAATGCCTAGGCCCAACATTTAAGCACCACGACAAACAAACAAATAAACAACTTACATCAGAGATCTCTAACCCCGTAGAACATGTCTGTAGAATGACTACAACTCTGAAAGGAAGGAAATCAATTTAGTGAATTTAAAATTGACTCTGGATTTTCCCATATCTTGCCATATTCTTTCTTTTTTTTTTAACCTAGCCATTTTCTGTATTTGTTTCAACTCTGTGATTAATGAAATATTGGTAGAAAAGATCACTAGGAACCTTGTAGTTTATGTCACATGTTCTTAAAACCTTATCAGAATTTTTGTTCTTTCTTTGTTTTTTCCATCTTTAATATTGGAGATGGAACCCAGGGCCTTGAGCATGCTAAGCAAGGACTTTACTATTTTAGTTATACCCTCAGCCTTCATACTAGAAGCTTCAGGTTCATAGATAAAAGACGCACTGAATTCTGGCTCCTTTTCTTGCCATTTTCTTCCATAAGAAGGGTAGGAATATTGCAGCTGAAGTTCTCTTTTTATGACGGGGAGGAGAGGAGCATGTTAGAAGTGACTCAACTCCATTTTCTTTCACCAATTTTGAACTTCTTTTTTCAAATGGACATTGAAAGTAGTGATCTCATAAGTGTTTAAATTAAACGCATCAAAATAGTGAAAGAAATATCTCTCTATTAGGGGAGAGAAAGAAAAGAAAAGCAATGGTATAGCCAAGGAATTAAATTCAAGCTTTGGCTGACATTTGCCTTGATACTTCTCTCTTTGGAAAATAACATATAGGAAATATCTAACTTCACAAAGGTGACATGAAATGAGAGTAAGGTGTGTGTGTGTGTGTGTGTGTGTGTGTGTGTGTGTGTGTGTGTGTGTGTGTGTAGAAAGAGAGAGAGAGGGAGCATGAGAGAAAGTGTCTAGGATTCCTGCTGAATAGCACAAGTACTTGTTCTTTTCAATTTGTCTCATCCAATGATGGCCATCTAGAGAAACTGAGGTTGGCTGTACCAGGCCAGCCCAGCTGTCTATATACATTTAGGATGACTGCATATTGGACAGGTTTTGTGGACTTGGGCTGCCCTGCTCCTAAATTGTAGCACCTGTGAGTGAGTACTCACACCTGCACAGGCATCCTTTCAGAGAATGAAGACCCTCTGTGTCTTTCCTACAATCTAGCATTTCTCAACTTGTGTTCTGCCAGAGGCTTTCTGGGTGTCGATTTGCTTTTCATTTGCTTAGTGTGTCCTGATGGTTACTACTAGTTTATTTGAACATTGGTATTCTTGGGAATTGCGCCTCTGCTGAACAACGTGACTGGTAGCCTGACTCCAACATGGGTCTCATTAATTCAACATTGCTACCCACAAAGATGAGTCCTCTGATGGACTTGGTGGGGTGAAAAGAGGGCATAGTACTGTTTTCAGGGCCTTCTGCTCCATCTCAATGCGGCACTGGACAGGAACAGGTTAAGTCTCACCTGTTTCAGCCATCTTGTGGAATTGGGAATGTTCTTCTCGGGCATAAATTGGAGAATTTTTATTATTACTTCTGCGTGGGCCATTTGCTAGTTGGGATTCAGTCATAGTGTTTGCCTTTTGTTTTCCTCTCCCCTTCTCCTTAAGCCCTTTTCTCAGCTCTGACAACACATTTACATTTCTCTTGGTGTCCCCCCTCCTTTCTCTCCTTACCACCAGTCGGCAGCTAGAAGAGCAGGGACCTCGTGTGCCAACTGCCAGACCACGACCACCACCCTCTGGAGGAGGAATGCCAACGGGGACCCGGTCTGCAATGCCTGTGGGCTTTACTACAAGCTGCACAATGTAAGTTCCTGGGGCCAGCCAGTACGAGGCTCCATTTCTGACTAGGCCTTTGACTTAGCACCACTGCTGCTTTGTCCAGACACCCTAATGGGTCAGGTTAGGATCACCCTCTTTTGGGGACAAGTAACAGGCCTCTGATCAACTAGCAGGACCTAGCTTAGAGAACTGCTTTGTCTTATTCTATCTTGCTAAGGTTGGAAGGGATTTACGGATGGAAGAGAGACAACCCACATTGTGTGTATTGGACACAACTGTGCAAGGAGGCAAGCTGAGATAAATGCTTTGTGGATCTATCTGGTTTTTTTTTTTTTTTTGTCCTTGTTGTTGGTCATGGGGATTGAACTCAGGGTCTGAGCATTATTCCTCCTAAGCTTTTTTTTTTTCTTTTTTTTTTTGGTCGGTCGTGGGGCTTGAACTCTGGGCCTGGGCGCTGTCCCTCAGCTCTTCAGCTCAAGGCGAGCGCTCTACC
>NW_012267225.1:1214234-1245542 GCF_000151885.1 Dipodomys ordii | reverse complement strand
CGTGGGGCTTGAACTCTGGGCCTGGGCGCTGTCCCTCAGCTCTTCAGCTCAAGGCGAGCGCTCTACCACTTGAGCTACAGCGCCACTTCCAGCTTTTTTTTTTTTCACTCAAGGCTAAGCTCTCTACCATTTTGAGCCACAGCTCCATTTCCAGTTTTCTGGTGGTTAATTGGAGATAAAAATTCTCATGGACTTTTCCTGCCTGGGATGGCTTTGAACCGGGATCCTCAGATCTTAGCCTCCTGAGTAGCTAGGATTACAAATTTGAGGCACTAGTAAGCAGCCTGAGTTCTTAAGAGGAAAAAAAAATCAGCAGTTTTATTTTGGAGGGATAAAAAAAAATCTTGGCTAAACCTGTGCTGCAAATTTCAAATGGATCCTAGATTTCAAAGACATGAAATGAAACGTTGGAGAGATTTCATCTGGTGTCTTTTTGTCCTAGACAACTTTCCTGTGCAGAGAACTACAACCCAGCTTGGTGATTATGCCAGGGACAGAGGCTGTTTGCTTTTTCTCCTATGCTATGTTAGATTAGCAGGAAGACAATTGCTGCCCACAGAAGTCAAGCTGGCATTGCTAAACTTTTAATTTCAGGTCCTCCTCCCAATTTATATCTTCATCTTAATTTTGTCTGATAGGCCACAACCCAGATGCAGTCTAAAATTTACATTAATTCTCAAGGGAAAAACAAGTTTCTTCTCTTCTCTTCCCCTCTTTTCTACCCTTCCCTTCCCTCTTCTTCCTCCCTCCTTTTCCCCTCCCCTCTCCTCTCTTCTTCAGCTTTCTCTGGTTCTCCTAAAGTCACTTGACTTTGGCAAACTCTGGAACTGTAGAAGGAAGAGGGAGACATTTTTGCTCAGGGCAAATCTGGCATTGAATTCACCTCACCTAGGAAGGCCTGGGAATTGAGGAGGAAGCTTCCTTTGCTGCTTAAATCAATTTTTTGAGTTATAGATAATTTTTTAAGGATAAACTTCTAGCACCCTACTTCGTGTTCATTTTTGGTGGAAATAAAGGTGTTGAGATTCTCCGGGACCTTGTTAACTCCCTGGGAATATCATTGTGTCTTGACCCAGTGGTCTGAGGGCCTGCCATAACCACCCTGGAGCCTTTGTCAGCCCCTTCTGATTTTTCCCCCTTAGATCCAAGGCTGTGAGTTGTGTAGACAGATCTGTTAGCAGGTCAATCAAATCCTGGTTTCACTCAGAAGTTTGCTTGTTCACTGTTGTGGAGATAGAGGAAGCCTTGTGCTTATAATTGGAATTGGGGAGATTTTGAGGTACTGGTGTTTATTAGCTCTCTGGTCATGATTTGAACAGGTTTGTGTGTTTGTGCATGTGTGTGTGTGTGTGTGTGTGTGCACGCGCGCACGTGTGTGCATGTGCGCATGTGTGCGCCAGTCCTGGATGTTTTTGCTCAAGCCTAGTGCTCTATTACTTGAGCCACAGCTCCACTTCCAACTTTTCTGGTGGTTAACTTAGAGATAACTGTCTTACTTTCCTGCCAGGCTGATATCAAACCAAGATTCTCACATCTCAGCCTCCTGAGTGGCTAGGATTAAAGATGTGAGCCCTTGGCATCTAGCTCTGAAGTTATTTTTTTGACTTGTGATTTATGACTTTCCAAGAACATTCTTGTTACTTGGTTGTGTTTGAGTCTCAAATAGTCCCGTTATGTAGACAGAATGGAAGCTCTTTAAGTTTTACTTGAAGAAGTATGGTCTCCCCCAAAAGCAAGCAACCAGGTTGAATAATATAGAAGCGTCAGTAGATTTAGTTAGCTAAATCCTCAGCTCCCCAACTCATCATCATCATCATCATCATCACTATTAGTGTCAGTCCTGGGCTTGAACTCAAGGCCTAGGTGCTGTCCTTGAGCTTTCTTTTTTCTTTTTTTGTTTTTCTCAAGGCTAGTGCTTCTACCATTTGAGCCACAGCTCCACTTTTGGCATTTTGGTGGTTAATTGAAGATAAGAGTCTCAGTCTTTCCTACCCTGTCTGGCTTTGAACCATGATCTCAGCCCTTTGAATAGCTAGGATTACAGGTCTGAGCCACTAGCACCTGCCTTCAATTCTAATTAAGTCTACCTTCATGGATAGAAAAAGAGATAGACAAATAGATCCATAAATAGGAACTTCCTTACCTACAAGTGTCCCCCCCCCTTCTCCCTTGTAGTATGGCTGGGATTTGTCAAAGGAAGCTATTTATGTGTATTCAACAATAGGCGATAGCAATCTACTACCATTTTCATGGCCTCCAGTTCAGCTCTTGGTCTTCTACTCCGGTTCTTATCTAGGAGTTTAGATAACTTCCTATCTCAGTATCAGCATATCTCTGTGGTGTTGGGACTAGTTATGTGGGCCTGAGCACCTCTCTGTAACTAGATATTATATGTTGATATCTGGCAGTGAGCTTCTAGATATCAGCTCTTAGGGACTTATCTAGACATTATCTCCATGAAGATTTGATGTGGGAGGAGATTTCTGTCATCTTCTTTGTCTTGATGATAACTCGAGGAAACCCCAGAGAGACATTTCTTTTGGCAATGACCTTCTTTGACACTTCTGTTCCTACTCACTTCGCCTCCCTGGCATACATGGGGGAAAGAAGGGCACAGTTCCAGTGTGGGCCTCTGTCCTTTTCTCCGGTGACGCCGCCTAGTTCCGGGAAACAGTGTGTTTGCTGTGCCCAGCATTGTGGTCCTTCTTGGCCATTGGGCTCCTCTTCTGTTTAACTGTCACTGTGTAGCTCAGGGGACAGACAGATGGATCCTGAGGCAAGAGGAACCTCTTCCTCCAAGGAGGAGAAGCCTGGGAGGGGTGGAGGGCAGAGAACATTTCCTCTTAGGAAATCAGGAAGAAGCAGGCTTGGGAGAGTCACTCCTGGAGTCCCTGGGTCACATTTCTCTGGTAACAAGGCCAGATCTACCATTGGCTCTTTGTGGCAGGTGTGTTGTTGAGGATAACTCGACTGACCCTGTATAGGATGAAGCTTCTGTTTGCTTGAATAAGTAGCCATCCTTGGCTCTGGGTCCCTCAGCCCACGTGTTTTAAAAAGGACCAACCAGGTTTTCTCAGTGAGCAAGGGAGAGTAGGCTATCTAGAGTATATATCTTTAAAGTTGGATCTTACCACTAGCTCTTTAATCTGAAGGTTGGCGGTTTTTAGGGTAAGGACACATTCACCCTAACAAAGTGCTTTGGACCCAGTACTTCCTGTTTGGTGTTTGCTTCTTTGTCTAGTTAGAAGGGGAGAGCCAGACTTGGGAGGACTAGCAAATTCTAACCCTTGTTGTTATTTTGTGGAAAAAGCATGTTGTGTTCAAATAGGCCCTAGAAGGTATACATTCCTGGAGGGATGACTTTACATATAACACCTTGAATTGTGAAAGGCCCAGGAGAAAGAGGGGTAACCAAAAATCTCTCTGCAAGAGGTACAATCCCCTCTTCCAGGGCAGAGAGACTTCAGAATCTGAAGAACAGATTAGCTTGGCAGTGCTTGGAAGTCCTAGCATGGATTTTTGTCAGATGAGTAGACAAAATGGTATTTCCCTCTGGAAGGTTACTCAATCCCTTTTTACTCTCAGGAAACATTCCAAGAAAATTCTGAAGGAATAGAACAGGTGACTGTACTTTTAATTGTCAGGGAGACTGAGTCATTGTCCTTGGGCCCCTGACTGTGCACCGTGCTCAGGGTTAAAATTTTGCTTCCATGGTTGTTGATATTGACCAAGTGGCTAAGCTGTGCTTGGAGTATGTCCCCTCTGGTATCTGGTCGTCAAAGTAACTGACAGAATTCCACCCCACCTCCCTCCCTCCCGGGAGACTTAGGTACCCAGGTCTCTGGGAAGGATGGAAGAAGGGAAGGTGGCTGACTGAAACAGAAAGAGATCTCAGACTTGGGAATGGGGTGGGGTGGGGTGGGGTGGGCAGCCAGTGGTATTAAAATGCCTGTGCCATTTCAGAGGCAGTTAAAAAAAAAGTAAAAAACAAAAATTGATCTTTGTTTAGATTAACAGACCCCTGACTATGAAGAAGGAAGGCATCCAGACCAGAAACCGAAAAATGTCTAGCAAATCCAAAAAGTGCAAAAAGGTGCATGACACGCTGGAGGACTTCCCTAAGAGCAGCTCCTTCAACCCCGCCGCCCTGTCCAGACATATGTCTTCCCTCAGCCACATCTCCCCTTTCAGCCACTCCAGCCACATGCTGAGCACGCCCACGCCCATGCACCCACCGTCCGGCCTCTCCTTTGGACCTCATCATCCTTCCAGTATGGTCACCGCCATGGGTTAGAGCAGAGCCCGGCTCTATGACCACCCGTCTCTGAGCGCGTGCAAGAGTCCCTCCGACCCCTTCTACTTGCATTTTTTTGCAGGAGCAGTATCATGAAGCCTAAACCGCGATGGATATATGTTTTGGGAAGGCAGAAAGCAAAAATGACTATTTTGTCTCTTTTGCAAAGGAGCTCACGGTGGTGTCTGTGTTCTGACCCCTGGATCTGGATCCCATCTGTGAATAAGCCATTCAGACTCATATTCCCTATTTAACAGGGTCCCTAGTGCTGTGAAGAAATTTTGCTGAACATTGCATATAACTTATATTGTAAGAAATACTGTTGTACATTTGAGGAAGACTTTATTGCACCTGGGTAGCTGTAAGAAAGGCATGAAGGATGCCAAGAGTTTTAAGAAAGATGGGGGAAAATAAAGTATGGAAATTCAGAAGAAACTAGATCTGATATTCTAATGGACAACTTGCCAGTTGTTTGATGCATTAAAAGGACAAAAAAAAAAGAAAAAAGAAAAAAAAAGGAAAAAAAAGAAAAAAAAAGATAAAAGTTGTAGGCAAAAATCATTTGTTCAAAGCTACGGGGCCTGGGCAAAGGAAATCTCAGTTCTGGGCACACAAATTGCCAGTGAGGGTTTGGAGGGTCACTTCTAGGCCTCTTATGCTTTGTGAATAAGTCCCTGTAATTGTTGTTTGTATGTATAATTCAAAGCACCAAAATAAGAGATGTAGATTTATTTCATCATATTATACAGACTGAATTGTTGTACAAATTTTATTTACTGCTAGTGTTAAGAACTGCTTTTTTTTTTTTTTTTTGGTTTTCATGTTTCCTTTCTTTTTCAATTTTCAGTTGAATAAACTAGATTTATGTTCAGTTGACCTAAGGTGATTGTGCTCTGGAGGGTTTATTTCCCGTTTTGTTTTTTCGTTTTTGGATGATATTTATTGAATAGCAGTATCTGTCTCCACCCTCACCTCTGCAGCCTAAGCTATGAGCTTATTGCAGCTTATGAATGAGCTACCTATGTGCATGTCAGGGACCCCTGGCTCCTGCAGGCCATGGTCCTGAGATCAGCCTCGCCTGGCTTTAGCCTCCCTGTCCTGTTCTGTGTTAGTGATCATTGCCTTTAAACAGTCTGTTGGAATAATCTTATTATATAAAAAATAACAATAAAGTTAAACTATTTTAAAACAACAAAATAACATCCTATTGAAGTGGTGGCTGAACTCTTTTTACATAGAATCTGGTTTATAGAATCTAGCTGATTTGAAACCCCCAAACCAGACACATTTTAAGTTATTCACTAAGAAACTATGCCTACCCATCCCATTCTGGGAGAATTTTGGGGAGTTCTGTGCAGCTCAGGAATTTATGGGGGGGGCGGGGGCTGGAGGAACTTCCTGGGACCCCTCGGGAGCTGTAGTTTCTCTGCTTGCTGGCCTTGTGGATGTATGTCTAGCAGACAAATCTTCTCCCTTGGGGAACTGGGAATCTTTCCTGGTTGAGATTCACAGGTCAAAAAAACTACAGCCGATGGATTCCTCTTGGAGATTAAATGAGCTGAACTGCTCCTGAAATTCATTTCTTGTTTTACTCTTCTACTGTTGAATAACACCACAGTGCAAGTTTATTGGAATGTTTGCGGAAACATGAAATAACCATTTTGTAACTTCTGCTGTATAGTTTTCCTTTTACTCTGTTGATAGAATGTGTAACTATGGCACACATTTGAAAAAAGAAAAAAAAACCCGACCTCTGTTAATCGCCTCTCTGCTTTCTTAGCAAATATTTTAAACCTAAAGCTGAATGTTGAAATAAAGGAGTAGAGAATTACTGCGCTGCAATGGAGATCTCACTGGCTCCTAATTTAATCGACCCATGATGATGACAATGCTTTCAATTCTTCTGGAAGCTTGGAGGGAGAGCATCACCCATTTTTGCCAACTGAAACTTGGGAGATTTGATTGTAATGTTTCATGTCTCAGGATTTGCCACCTCTTTTCTTCAAGAGCAGATTTGAGTTAATGCCCTTTCACCTTAAGAACGGGGAGCTCAAATTCTTGACATTCTTGTGGTGGGAAGAGGTGGTGGGGGGGGGGGACACGGAGAGAAATCCCCAAGTCTGTATCTCTGTTTTAGGTATTGTAGCTATAATGGCATACTTCACCCTGCTCTTTTAGGCGTACATCATTTCTGTTATACCTTGACTCAGTCCTCCCAGATGTTTCTAGAAGATGATGCAAAGCTTTAACATGATCTATCTATTGTCTATACGGCAACAATGATTCAGTTCCTTCTTTGGAATGTTAGATATTTATAGGTCTTCAGTGGTTCTGTCTTTTTTTTCCAACCCCCTCTCCCCCAAAACAGGAACCCCCACATAAACACCAATAATAAAGCCAGGTACCAGTAGCATACTCACACTTATAAAGCTTGCTACTCTGGAGGCTGACAAATCCAAGAGACTTTGATCTCCAATTAACCAGCAAAAAAAGGCTGAAGGTGTAGCCCAAGTGGTTAGAGCACAAGCTAAGCAAGGGTCCTAAATTGAACCTCTAACACCAACACGTACACCATGCATGAAAAATAGGGCATAATTGTAGATCTACCATACACTTGAGTAAATGATACTCCCAATTAATTTCCAAGCTTTTGTCTCACTTTTGGAAGAGTTACATCCACTTATCCATAGAAGAATATTTGAAAAAATAAATGGAGGGTTTTATTTTGGTGGGGAGGGGCAGTGGAGGGGTAAATACGTAGTGTTTTGAGTTTTTTCTTTGAAACACTTGAAAGACTAACAGAAAAATAAAAACCCTTCAACTTTTGCTATATATAAGCCTCACAGTAGAAGTTCAGGAAATAAACCTTTTGGATTTGAACAGTTCTTTCATATTTTAAACAAATGCCTAAACTGAGTGTCTAGGTTGAGGTTTGTTAAAAACACTTTGGTTAATATATATATATATACATATATATATACATACACACACACACACACACACATATATATGTACTGTGTAAAACAGATTAGGAAATAGAGAAACCAAGACTCTCATGATGTCATTCCTACTTTGTGACATTTACCTTGTTATTCTCCTTTAAAAATCAAATAACATCACGTATGGCTGGCTGGGCCTCTGGCTTAGTCCCCACACAGATAAGTTACCATCAAGCTGGGGATACCCACAGCCTTCCTTTTGCACTCAATATCTATTGTCTAAGGTTGAACAATTATTACTAAAGCTTCCTTCTCATTGTGAGATGTAATTTCAGTATTTTACCAGACAAGAGGTGTAAAACAGGAGTAGATTCTTTCCAGATGTTGCATGCTGCTGAATTTAGTGAAAAACACCCATTCTCCAAATTCAGATGTGGTGGCATGGCCTATTTCTGAGAGCTCTCTCGCAGTGGGACATTGTCATACCTAGAGTTCCAAGATCTGGTGCCATTCTTGCCCCTTCTTCGCTCCCCAATCCATCCCATATCCTAAAGTCATTTTGTGTTCTTGGGACAAAAGTCATCAGACCCCCCTCTGGCAATTTGCAATCAAAGGGGAGATTCAAAGGCCTAGAGAAAACCTGGGAAGGATGACATAGCATTTTATTTACACAACCAAAGTTGTAGTCATTTTCTAAATCAACTGAGCAATCCAACAACCCCCTTCCCCTGCACTTTAAATGGATTTTTGAATGACAGCTTCATTTTTCTAGATACTATCAAGCTGGCTGTGACATGACCTCAGATGTGACTTTGTTTGAGGATTCCGGACCCTCTTGCAAAAAGTCTAGGGAAGAGAAAACCTGGAAAATCAGAGAAATCCATTGATGTCGGCCTGATATCATAATGTACAATCTGCCAGTTGTTTGAAGCACTAAAAGAAAAAAAGGAAAATCATTGATCATTTGAATGTGTGAATGGCAAATGATTGTCACAGTTTTGACAGCTGTGCTAGGACTCTGGAAAAACTTGGGGTTCTCCTCTGATGCTGCCCGTTAATTATAACATGATCTGAGGCACTTGTTTGATTGTTCTGGGCTCTATTGAATCAGATGGGATTTTCTCTAAGAACCATTTGAGAGGGGGGGAAAACATACCACGATCCCTTGAATGTTATTTTATTTTAGAGCATTTTTACCTGAAAAGGCTAGAATTCTGACAAGTGATATTTAAAGAGCCTGGAACGACAGTGGTCCAGGAGATTCTAGAAGATCTGGAAAGTTCTACCCTCATCTGTCCTTGGTGTCATGTTGGGCATCACAGATTAGCTTGTATTTTATACTTGTCAACCCCAGCAGGCTTCAGTGTTCCTGTCTTCGGATTCTCTGCTCTTTCTGAAATGTGTCCAGACCCCTCTCATGCTGAATACACAGGACTTGCTTGTCCTGCTGATTTTGGCAGCCTGGCTCACAGTTCTCTCATCCATTGTGTAGAGAAATTCTGCCTGAATTGCTTACAGGCTATTCTCCAGATATAGCCAGAATCTAATCTTTTTCTTTCTTTATTTCCTTGTCCTCTCTCTCACGCTCTCTGTCTGTTTTCCCTTTGGAGAAGACAATGAAGAGAGGAAGCCTCTCAGTGCAAAAACATAAAAATAAATAAAAATATACTTTTTTTTTAAAGCTCCTATTAGCTCCTGCTATCCTGGGTGGCTTCCCGACTCCTTCGCAGGGGATCCTGGTACATTAGCTACATTGTCTGGGGTGCATTTTTGCAATCCCCTGTCATGTCTGTGTGCACAGTTTGGCAGGCTGGGCTTTGGAGTGGGATTTGGAAATTGAGCTTGCTAACTCCCCCCGCCCTCGCCCCCCCCCCCCACCTCAAACTGAGCAAAAGCTTGCAACTCAGCTCACTGCCCTGGGAGAGGGGTGGCCTTCCTGCTCCCAGTGCTAGCTAGCCCTAAAGGTATAGAAACCCCACAGGATAGTTTGTGTTTCTAAGTAAAGCAACTCTGAATAGCTTCAGAGTGCGTGCAGGTCATAGGCTTGTGGCTTCTAGAACTGGATGCTAACTTAGTGAGTTTGCCCCAAGGAGACCCCCCCAACTGCAGAAATGAAGTGGGCAGAGGGTCTGAATTGCTGGGTAGCCTACAAAGAAACCAGGAGCCTCATGGAGAGAAGACACTTGCAGAAAAATGGAGGTTTTGCTTTCATTCTAGCTGGTGACACTACTTACTGATTAAATTGGTGAAGTCCCCAAACATTATTTCTAATTTTTATGGGGTTGAAGTGGAACCCAAGAGGGCCTTGTGCGTGGGAGACACTTGCTATACCATTGTGTTAGATGCCCAGCCTAGCTCCAAACTGTTTTTTTTTTTTAAAGAAACATTAGAAATAAGCTTTTTTTCCTCATTGTTGTTTGAATTAGCAGCACATATAGTCAGACTTTGAACAGTTTACCTGGAATATCTTTATGAATTTGATGGTCCCAGTGTGGGCATAGGAAGGGTTGAGTGTGTGTGTGTGTGTGTGTGTGTGTGTGTGTGTGTGTGTGCCAGTCCTAGAACTTGAACTCAGGGCCTACGTGTTGTCCGTGAGCTCTTTTGCTCAAGGCTAGCGCTCTACCACTTGAGCCACAAATACTACTTCGAGCTTGTTTTTAGTGGTTAAAATTGGAAGTAAGAGTCTCACAGACTTTCCTGCTTGGGGTGGCCTTGAACCATGATCCTCAGATCTCAGCCTCCTGAGTAGCTAGTGGCCACTGGCACGGGGCACTTTGAAGGCATTTGTAATGCATGATTTCACCCAGTTGGAAGAATTTGTATCCAGATTCAGAGAACAGAGTGAGTGAGTAGTAAGACCTATCTAGATCAAAGTCAGGCCTTCTCTCTGCCCTTAGTAAAACTACACCAAGCAAGTGAGCCTCTAACTCAACCGTGTTTGGGGTCAGCCTTCCTTGAAGAGGTTTGCCGTGTCTCTGGGCAACTAAAAGCGGCTCAGAACCCACGGAACAGTGAAGGAGACGGGAGCTCACTGAGTAGGTTTGGCCTTTCCAACACAGGCTTATGGGGGAGACAGAAGGTCTGCGCCTCCCTAATTGGGTCAGGGGGCCTGGGGCTGCCTCTTGGCTTCTCCATGTGATTGCCTGGCACAAAGGGGTGGAGTTTGGGGGGACTTCCCCCCCCCCACATCCTGCATTTTAAAGGCCTATGTTCCAGTTTGTGGCTTGGACGGATGCTTTTCTTCTTCAAGCTTTCCCTTCTCCAGTCCAGCCTCTCTTCTGCTCCTCAGCAGGGCGAGCAAAGGGGAGGAAGGAGAGGGCGCGCTCCCCTGCGGGCCGGCCAGCGTTGCTAATCACAAGCAGCTCTGATGAAGGTGGAGGTTTTAAACTACAGCCGGTGTCTAGGATGAAGTTTGGGGATTAGGTGTCTCCGCTTTCCATTACCCCAGATACAAGAGCCCCGGCGGAATGCCCGCCCTCGCAGCCAGCTGGCTGGCCAAAGGTGAAAAGAGAAGAGGGAGAAAGGGCCATGTATCAATCCACTTTTTCCATCGGGTGCGGTCCTCTAAGGTAGAACGGCTCACCTGGGTTTTCTCTCTGCCTCGACCTGGAAAACTGAAGCTCTGGGGATGTGTCTGAGTTACTGAAGGCCACAGAGAAGGCCTGTCCCCAAGGGCCTGTCCTAGATTGAGGGAGTGTTGATAGACCTGCTCTCCGTGTGAACAAACTCAAACAACAACCAAACTAAGAAAAGTCCACAGTGTTAAGTCCCACATGGAAGGCAACAGTGGCTTGGATCACTCTTACCGGGAGATTGATGTTTCTTATTTAGATAAGGATATCGAATGGAAGTTGTCATCTTGATTTCACATCGTTAAGAAAATAAAGAAGTCAAAGGATGTCTTGTTACGTGTCTTTTGAGCTAGGCTGTGTAATTCTCCGTCTGTCAAGGGTGGGACCAGAAAGACTCTTAGTTTAACCTGAACAGGGCACACAGACTTTCGAGGAAGACAGACAGCTGTAATTTCACGAGAAAGAGGCTCATCACCATGGGGCTGAAGTTTGCAAATCAATACAATGTGTTGGCTGGCTCAGGACTGGCCCCATTTTGTTAAGGATTACATTTCTACATGGTTTGCAGACTAGATGTTAATCAGTGACTCTTGGCCAGAGAGGGCAAATCTTACCAGCAAATAAATGCATTTAAGATGTGAGGGAGTGACCAAAGAGAAATATGTATGCAGAGACCTAAGAAAAAAATATGAAACTAGTTAAGAACTTAAAGGTCATTTTGTTCAGGGCAGAATTCTTGTGCAGGGTGCTGACAGTTTACCCTCTGGGTGTTTGTTGAGCTTAAGGGATCAAACTGTCCATATGAAATATGAAAGGTCTAATACAGGAGCTCATGTCACCCCCTCCCCCCTCCTCCCCCTGCCTGTAGCCACTGCACCCACACTTCCTTGCTCAGATTATGGGCTGGCCATCCTCTAGAGAGCATATTAGAAGAGTCTTAGGAGAATCAAACTAAATAGAATGTACCACAGCCCCAGTATATCTGAAGCAGTGTGAAGGGGTAGGGGCCTGTCTTTCTCCATGTCCATCAGAGACCATGGAACATACCTGCCACCAGGTAGAAATCCCACTGGGGCTCCTGACACTGGTGGGTCACACCTGTAATCTTAGCTGCTCAGGAGGCTGGGATTTGAGGATCACAGTTTGAAGCCGGCTTAGTCAGGAAAGGCTGTGAGACTCTCATCTCCAGTTAGCCACCAGAAAACTGGAAGTGGAATTGTGGCTCAAAGTGGTAGAGCACTAGCTAGACTTGAGCAAAAGAGCACAGGGTCAGCACCTAGGCCTTAATTTGAAGCCCTATGACTGATGGGGAGGGGAGGGAATGCGGGGGTGGGGGGAATCCCACCACAGTTTTTCATGCTACTGTCAAAATGGACTGCCATGATGAGTGCAGACTATTATCATTTAAACAAATGTTCTTTTTTTTTGTTTTTGTTTTGGTTGTGGGGCTTGAACTCTGGGCTTAGGCGCTGTCCCTGCACTCTACCCCTTGAGCCTCAGCGCCACTTCCGGTTTTCTAGTGGTTTATTAGAGATAAGAGTCTCATGGACTTTCCTGCCCAGGCTGGCTTTGAACCCTGATCCTCAGATCTCAGCCTCCTGAGTAGCTAGGATTACAGGCGTGAGCCACTGGTACCCGGCTAACATTCATTTTTTATAAGCTTTTTTTTTTTTAATAAAAAAGATGTAGATAGTAAGAGACAAGTAAAGACATAGATAAAATGTAGATGGTGAGATGCAGGTGTTTCTCTATGGGATGGAGACCACCAGAACATAAATTTTGCCAAGAAATGACTTATAGATGGATAACTAACTCAAGAACAGTGATATTCCTCTGGATCCACTTCACCTTTTTTATGGGGCCTCACCTGTTCCTTTTCAGTATTGTCCAATCAGTGACACTGAACTGCTGCTACTTTTCTTCTTTTATTTATTCTTTTTAGGTCCAAGACCAGGACTCGAACTTGAGTATATGATGCTTTTGCTCATTGAGTGGTACACTACCAACTGAGCCATGCCTCCAGACCACTTTTCCTCTTTTAGCATTAGAGCCCTGCATTTGGCTGATGTCACAACAAGCTTCAGCTATATTCAGAGTTCTTCTACTGATACACTCTTTTTTGTTGTTGTTGGTTGTGGGGCTGAACTCGGTCTGGGCACTGTCCTTGAGCCTCTCTGTGCTCAAGGCTAGCACTCACCAATTGAGCTACAGCACCATTTCTGGTTTTTGAGTGGTTTATTGGAGGTAAGAGTCTCATGGGGACTTTCTGCCTGGGCTGGCTTTGAATGGAGATCCTTCCATTTCTACCTCCTGAGTAGCTAGGATTACAGGAGTGAGCCACTGTCACTGGGCTGAAGTACTCTTTAGAACTCAAATATTGTTGAGTGTTGACTGCCTCTGACACCTTCAGTGCTTTGCAATCTGAATTAATAAGCAAGTGAATTTCATAGGAGTTCTAGGTATCAAAGTAGATGGAATATTTTTAGACAGAGAGAACTTTAGGGTCTCTGAACACCTAATACATCACAATTGGTTGAATAATAATTACCAGCTAAGGTACAGGGTGCCTTCCAAGTCTAGAGACACAGAAATTGTTTTGTTGTATAAGGAAATGAAATACCAATAAGCCATTTGTGTACTTTCCTGTTCCTAGCCTTTGTGTCACATTGAATATGGAGTACCTACCATGTACTTTCTCTCTCTCTTTCCACCAAATTCTCACAACAACCCTATCATGTCCATATTTTTATGTCTGCTTTAGAAATGAGGACAACAAAGCTTAGAAAAGCTAAACTGATCAATTAACTCATAGTGTGTCTCTAGACCTGAATGGCTCCCTTTTTTATTCGCTCCTTTGAGACACACTAGCTCTCTCTCCTTTATCAAAAATGGAGAGCAAGAGAAAAGATCCTGAGCGCCTCCATCTTCTGGCTGCTTTTCCTGAGAGCCCTTTTCTATTGGTTCTTCCTGTTGAGTGATTGTCTTGCAGTTTCCCCTTGTAAGGCAGCCTAACCATTTAACCCCTCCCTCCCAAAAGGTTAAGTCCCTTGCCCAACATCTTGCAGCAGGCAAAGGTCAACACTGGGGTGAAAACTCACCGTCTTAGTTCTCAGTGTTGCCTGTCCCTCAGAGAGTGTTCTTGGCAGGGAGCAGGTTATGCTTATATTTGATTGCTTGGTGGTCTTCAGTAATTTGGGAGAGCCTGGTATGGTCTCTTATGTAAAAGCTCTGTTTTGTTTTTCTTTTTCTTAGATGGTGCTAGGGATTGTACCCAGGGTATTTACACGTATTAATGCCAGCCATTAGAAGGTGGAGTAGATCATGAGTTCTAGACCAGTGTGGGCTACACGGTAAGAACTGGACTTAAACACCAAAAACTAAACCAAACCAACAAAACCTCCTTCTGAGACCAAATGAGGATATTTCATCATCTTCAAAAAGTGTTTTTTTTTTTAAATCTTGTTTGTCCCCCACTTTTTTGGTAGATAACGGAGTTTTAGTCACCGTGCGGAGACTTGCTGCTTTAATTATGTCTAGGCTGGTAAAACTCAACCAAACTAATCACCAGACACTCAGTCCAATAAAAGAACCTTCTTTTTTATAATAAAGAAATTAACCAGGATTGAGCAGCAGAGGTTAGAGAACCTGCCATAAAATATAATTATAATAATAATATTATTATTAATAGGGGTATACTCTCTGTGGCCTCTTGCCTTTCATCCTTAGATCTGAGAGAGACTGGCTACTGTTAATTAAAATGATTTGGCTCTGTGAAACTGTATATAGGCCTAGGAAATGAAGCGGGGGTTCATTTGTTTATTTGCTTGGACCCCTGTCCTTCTTTCTCTGTCTGGGAATGGAGGGGTGGTAGATTTAACACAGTTCCCTTCCCCTTGGGGGGGTAGGGGGGTGGGAGGTTATAGAATTCAGAGGGGGACAGAATTTGATTTGATTTGATTATTTGTTTTCATCTTATGATGCTGTGAACTTCATGCTGCATGTGTTTGGTTTCTACCCCAAATTTGCTGGATTTAGCCAAAAGGCTGCTTGGAGTATTGGTTGACATGGGCTCCCACGGACTTAACTCCTGGACACAGGAGGGAAGGGGAAAGTGATGGAGAAAACCCAGCATGGGGGGCTAGTTCTCAAAAGATGACATGCCAGGCTGCATTTTATTCATCTTTGTGGGGTTAATGGGGAAGGCAGACCCACTCTGTAGGCACACCCATCCAATAGAAGACTAGGAAAGGAAGAAAGCTAACAAGACCCTCACAGACCTTTTTGATCTGCCTTCTGGGCTGTCAAGAGGAGAGTCAGCCCACAGTATTCAGTCACGTCACCTTTCTACCTGTACCATAGCGAGAAAGAGGGTGTCTTCTGGAGCCAGGTAGCCCGGCTGTAAATTCTGCCTCCATTGCTGAATAGCAAATTCCTTAACTGGTCCTAGGGTCTTTTCTTGCCAGGCAAGTGGCATCCTATGAGTTATACTCCTGACCTAGTATTGAAATACTATTACCCTTCATACCATCAATGCCTGTCCAGGTTTTCCAGTGTTGAATGGCTAAGGCGTTACCTAGCAAGAATTGACAGCAGCCACAAGAGATGCATAGGCATCAGCAAAGATCACTTGGATATGGTAAGTGGAAGTTTTCCCAGATGCGTTTACTTTGTTCTCGCTCCGCCATTTGAAATCTAGTCGCTGAGCTTGTGCATGGAGAGGGAGAGACGGCCAGCATGAGGTCCGATGTTTTGCAGAAGAATTCCAGGTAATTTGTAATAAGTACAACCCCTCCGCAGAGCGTAATGAGGCATCTTAGCAATCTCAACCTACCCCCAAAACCTAAACAAGTTGCCTTCTGGGAGGTGGTGACTAGATGTAGGCAGTTATCAGACAAGGAAAGAGTTAGTTGTACGAAGGCCATTGATAAACACACAGAGACAGCTGAATGCCGGTGGCTCCTGTCTGTCATCCTAGCTACTCAGGAGGCTGAGATCTGAGGATCATGGTTCAAAGCCAGCCTGGATGGGAAAATCTGTGAGACTCTTATCTCCACTTTATCACTGAAAAAGCAGGAAATGGTGCGGTGGCTCCTGTGGTAGAGTGCCAGCCTTGAGCAAAAAAAGTAGCTCAGGGACAGCGCCCAGGCCCAGAGATCAAACTCCATGACTGGTAAAATAAAAATAAAACAAAAACAAACAAACAAACAAAAAACACCATAGAGACTCTTATGCAACAAGTAGTGTGCCCAATGAAGTCCAGCGTCAACATGACTGATATTTGAGATTTGTTGTTGTTCTTTACATCCTTAAAGTGCTGAGGATCGACACAGCTGTGGCCAGTACAATTCAGGTTTTCATGTGTATTTTTTCTGTCAGTGCTCTACGAAGTCAAGGGAATGCATCGGTATGAATAGAAGTGGATACCTGCCAAGGGCTTGGAGTTGATCCTTTCACTTCTCATTTCTCCCTCTTGGAATCAGCAGGTTTATGAAGAAAGTGATGAAAAATATGCAGAACCTCAGAGATGATTTCGTCTTTATGCCCAGTTTCACTTGTTACCTGATACCAACAAGGGGCTCACTTCCCTCTTGCCCTGCTTCCCTCGTTTCAATACTGTAGCATATCATGGAGTTGATGGTTTATGGGTCCTTCGGGGAAGGGTGTTATCAATGGAAAAATGTTGTCAGCTCCACTGTGGCCTTTATAGGTTCCCCCCCCACCCCCCCTCCCGCCAGGGTTATTCATTTAGTCCAGGATGAGGTCAAATAGTTGGACAGTATTTAAAAATGTTCTAATACAATGTATTTGACCCTGATATTTAAGTGTTCTCTTGGTGCCTGGAATACAATATTGGCAGTATGGACAGTGGCTAAGCCAGAAATTCTATGTGTTCCCCCCAAAAAGAAAAGGCGAATAAAGCTGAACATCCTGATGATATTGGTCTCCAGTCGTCATGTCTCTGTCCCAGTGTGCCCGTGTTTACACGTTTGTGCCTTCATCCCGACACTTCCACATGTAAATTCGTCTTAGTTTATTCACTATCTTAAAATAGCTGTGCTTTGTCTCTGTCTTCCTTGTGAGCAGACCTTAGAAGCTCAATACGTGCTGAGGAGAGAATAGTTTTTAAAAGTTTTCTTCTTTTTAAGTTAGGGCCGAAGTCACTGGAAGGAAAGGGCAGGGGGAAGGACTGGGATTTTCTGATGTGGCCTTGAGGCTCCGTCCTGACAGGCCTGGGGCTCTGTTCCTCACCGGTGAGGTCAGCGGGGAGCTATGCTGTGCTCTCTGGACATAGGTTTCTGCCCCGTGGCCTTGCTGGCCTTGTGATTCTTATGGAGCACCGGGCAGACTGGGAAGAGCCCTTGGGACTTTGTTTAAAGGCCAGTCGACCCCTGAACTCTTATCTCAGCCAGTTTCCTGAAGCATGCAGGCTGGAGCTGAAGTCAGACTTCACTTAGGACGCAGATCTCTGGAAGTCTTCGATTCCTAGATGGGAGGAGGAAGTGAATACTTTCTCTGCACTTTTGGAAGATGTGTTTTCACACGAGCGAGGTAAACTTGCATGGTGATGTCTGCATGACTGTTGTAGAGGCAAAATATTTCAGTTATATCTTCAAGGGAAAAAAGAGGCAAAAAGTTAAAAGCACAAAATGTCGACAGTGTCCCAGACATTTGCCCATGTCTCCACTGGTGACCCAGTGGTAGGAAAGATGAATAAAACTTCAACACTGAGAAAGCAGTGATTCAGAAACATTTAGACAAACAGGTTTGACGGCTTCTCTCTCCTCTGATATTCATATTGACTTCTGGCTAGAGCTGATTAATAGCAGAAGCAAATTCCAAACCAGTAGCTCTTTGGAATCAGGGGCTGTATCAACTCAGGCACCCCAGGCAGATTGCTAATGAAACCCTTCAGGGCTTCCTGAGTTTAGGGAAGAGCTCTGAAGAGTCGAACTGGAGGAGAGAATCACTGAGTCACATGATCTTAGATGACAGGAAATATATTTTGTCACAGGCAAATGCAGGCTCCTATAAGATCAAGTGAGACAGCATGGTAAAAGGCATAGCACAGAGTAGGTGTTGAACAGACAGGAGCTGTTATTATTTGAAAGAGGCAACTGTCAATCCATCTATCTGCTCCCTGGCCTGGTCAAGGACTCTGCAGATACTGTGAATGAGGAGACGGTTCCCAGCTGTGGAATCCGCCTTGTCTACTGTCCATGGAGAGTCAGCATTGTGGAAGACAAGGCCAGGCTTCCAGCGAGATGGCAGGAGAAGAGGCTTTACTCTAACCCTGGAGCAGCTTTGACTCCCTGAGGGGAAGTGGATCACGTAAAACAAAACCAAAAAACCATATTTTAGCACATGTGATCAGAGAGGTCCCAGGGAAGAGCAGGTGATCAAGGGTGGGACCATGGGGGAATAAAAAAGGCTTTGAATACAGGGTAAAAAAAAAAATCACAGAAGAAGGATGGAAGGAAACCCTCATGTCTGGAGTCATGCAAGCATATGGCTACATACAGCAAGCATAGACTACATGGAAAAACTGGAAAGAGAGCCATGGGGTGGGGAGTGGGGAGAGGACACAAAACTGTCAATTCAAACCCTAGTACACACACACACACACACACACACACACACACACACACACATACATGCTTTGGCACTCACTGTGAGGGCATTCCATGTGTTTTGGCAGACAGGACTGCCATACATGTGGCGGTGAATGTAGGAAGTATGCTGAGGGACAGAAAGACAGAAGAAGAGAAGCTAGTCAGGAGACCAGGGCAGAAGCCCAGGCAGTGACATCTAATCAGGAAGCTGAGCTGAAGGGGCGAGATGCAGAGGTGCCTGGATAAATGCATGGATGGAATTTTTCTGAAGGAAAGAAAAATCAGTAGAAACTTGGACCAACGAAGCTGTCTGAGGACGAGCAAGACTGTTGGGTGGTAGTGAAGGCAATTCGACCCTTCTTTTTTATTCTGCTTTCCCCAACACCCCTGGAATCTTCTTTTTTATTTATTTATTTATTTTATTTTATTTGTGAACATACTGTACAGAGGGGTTACAATTACATGGGCAGGATAATGCGTACATTTCTTACCAAGCATTGCAGCCTCCTCCTTTGTTTATCCTTCACATCCCTTCCCAGCCTCCCCCCTTCTTCCCCCAGTCCCAATCCTCCCCCCCCCTCTGCACTGACATTGTAAAGCTCGTTATGGACATGACAACTTGTACTTCTCATTGTTGCAACGGGTCCACCTGTATCCTTAAACGACTGTTTTTTCCCCCTCTCCTCCACAAGTTATACTGACATCAAATGTACTGAAAGCACGGATTATACTGTGGGGGAGGGACATACAAAGCAAAAAAGAAATAATCGTATAAACGGCTTAGAAACACATGCATGAAAGAAAAAACATTAAAATACATATCTAAGGGTTCATTTTCCTGACATCACATTATCTGACCTTTTCCGCTTGACTCATACATATACTAGATATTGCAAATAAGGGAAACCATGGGACCTATGTTTCTTTGGGCCTGGCTTACTTCACTTAATAGAATTTTTTCCAAGTCTTTCCATTTCCTAACAAATGAGGCAATGTCATTCTTTCTGATGGAGGCATAGAATTCCATTGTGTATATATACCACATTTTCTTGATCCATTCATCTACTGAGGGGCATCTGGGTTGGTTCCATATCTTAGCTATGGTAAATAATGCTGCAATAAACATAGTTGTGCTGTAGCTTTAGTGTGGCCTTATTTGTAAACATTTGGGTAAATGCCCAAAAGTGGGATTGCTGGGTCATAGGGGAGTTCTATGTGGACTCTTTTGAGGAACCTCCATACTGCTTTCCAAAGTGGTTGAACAAGTTTACATTACCCCTGGAATCTTCTTAGAAGGACATTGACAGTCTGGAGATGGCTGTGATTCAAGAAGCGATGACAAACCTAGCTTCATACACCTTGAGTTATGATTGGGGCATATCATCCAGTTGTTCAATAGGCAAAGATTAGAACCAGGATTGGATAAAGGCATGGCTACAGACTTCAGAATTTCCCTGGCATTCATTGTAAGGATTTGGAGGTCATGATGACAGACAATGAGGGTAGAGAATAGGGATGCATGAATGGAGACACAATGTTAAGTTCACCCCATTTAAGAGGAGGAAGACAAGATAGTTATGGCAGTAGTGTCTGTAATCTCAGCTCTTGGCAGGCTGAGGAGAGAGGGGGTAGGGGAGAGATAGATAGATAGATAGATAGAGAGAGAGAGAGAGAGAGAGAGAGAGGAGCTCTTTGGAATAGTTACTATAACTTGGAAGAATTTGTGGGATTTTGGAGGACAGGGCCAGAATCAAGGTATTGGGGCTCAATCAGGTTACTAAGTAGAGAGAAGAAATCATGTCAAGAAGACAAAATTAAAAGGTGTATGATTGGGTCTGATTTGGGGGAAACCCTACAGGTTAGATGTGGAAGAGAGGGATCAGGAACAAAGGGCTGGGAAAAGCAGGTTGAGCCAGCTTTCTCCCAAGAAAAGAGAATGAGTAGTTGAGAGAGGGCATGGAAAGGAGGGTATCAGGGCAGGGATGGGGGAAGGTGGGGGTGGCTGGGAAGTAGAGGGAAGTTGTAACTGGAAGTTCATAGGTAAGAGGTCAAGCTGTCCTTTGTGAAGCTGGACTTAGGCAGACTGGAGATTCCAGGAATGCCTTTGGGAATTCTTCCTGGATTCTGAAAGGAATGTGATGAAGCCATAAGGGAGACCCAGGGAAAGCACATCAGGTTGTTCAGTTGGGCCTGGGTGAAGTGAAGGACTTTCTACCATGCAGCTGAGAAGGGTGGGGATCTGTATGGAGAAATTAGGCAGAGATTCTAGACTGACCTTGCACTCTGGGTCAGCTGTCTGGGGACTGAAGGACGCCCCACTTGGAGGGCAGTTCATCAACTAAAGTCGCAAGATGAGAACGCAGGAGGAATAAAATAGCATTGCAATTCTTAGCTTGAGGTAGGAACATGAGCATTTTCTGCTTGTCCTGGGATCCTTTTTAGTTTATTCTGCTAGATTCACGTTTACATGATCTCTTCTCTCCCCCCCCCCACTGAACCCTCCCCCCCACCGCCTTCTGAAAGATGAGAGAGCAATTCCTCTGAAAAAGCAGGAAAATCTGGCCCATGGTGCCTCATTCTACTCATCCATGCTTCTTTAGGGCTCCTTTAATAGGCAATGTTTAATTGTCACTGTCTGGTTGTAAGGGGGTAGCCTCATGGCAGTTCATAGTTCTGGGGCCATTTGTCCCATGCTGACATTCAGGGCTGCTATGATATCATGAAGATGATCAGCATTGGTCACATGAAACATGAGTAATGAAAATTTGCAGGTAACACTACATCCACTACTCACAGTCCTAAAATAGGTCATGTACTTTGTGATCTGAGTTACCTTCAGGAAGCCACTAGAAACTTTTGTGGATGCTGTAAAAGAGAAAAAGGAAAACGATGGGGTGAGGAGACTGGAGAATATGGTTTTAAGACATGAGACATAAGGTGAACATGGTAGCACATGCCTATAATTCTAGCACTTAAGAGGTTGAGGCCGATTAGGCATCTGTGGTTTATAACTAGAAGGCTGAGTTAGGGTTCAAAGACAATCTGGTCAGGAAAGAGACTTTTTTTTTGTTTGTTTCTGTTTTGTTGGTTGTGAGGCTTGAACTTAGGGCTTGGGTGCTGTCCCTGAGCTTTTTCTTGCAAGGCTAGTGCTTTACCACTTTGAGCCACAGCACCATTTCTGGTTTCCTGGTGGTTATGGGAAAATAAGAATCTCATAGACTTTCCTGCCCTGGCTGGCTTTGAACCACGATCCTCAGATCTCAACCTCCTAAGTAGCTAGGATTACAGGCTTGAGCCACTGGCACCCTGTAGGAAAGAAGACTTCATCTCCAATTAACCAGCATGAAGTCAGATGGGAGGTGTGACTCAAGTGGTAAAGCTCCATATGTGAGGGGTTGGGGGTAAGAAAGCTAAGTGAGAGTCTGAGGCCCTGAGTTCAAGCCCTGGTAGGCGCATATATACACAAAAAGACTTGAGCTAGGGGCTGGGAAGGTGGCTCAGTGGTAGAGCGCTTGCCTTGTGTGCATGAGTCCTTGGGTTCGATTCCTTAGCACCACATAGGCAAAAAGAAAAAAGCCAGAAGTGGTGCTGTGGCTCATGTGGTAGAGTGCTAGCCTTGAGCTGAAGAGCTGAGGGACAGCGCCCAGGCCCAGAGTTCAGGCCCCAGGACCGGACCCAGAAAAAAGAAAAGAAAAAGAAAACCGGAAGTGGCACTATAGCTCAAGCGGTAGAGCACTTGCCTTGAGCTGAAGAGCGCAGGGACAGCGCCCAAGCCCAGAGTTCAGGCCCCATGACTGGACAACCTCCCCCCCCCCCAAAAAAAAGAAGACTTGAGCTAAATAGTGAGTTTCTGGTCTGTAGGATGAAACGTTGTCTCAAAAACTCAAACTAAACCTTAACAAAAACAAACCAATAGTACTGTGGCTGGGCTCAAAAGACCGGGATTCAGGTCTCCAAGATGACCCCTAGACCTCAGACTCATCAGCTGTGCACTGAGCACACGTGTATTTACTGTGTGGCGTTATGGGGAAGATGCCTAGATAAGCCAGGAAAGAACTCCCTCACCACCTGTCTCCCTACTCAACTAGCATCCTCCAAGGGAGAAGCTGAGTCCTCATGGATATGCTGGTGAGCCATCAATAATTGTAGAACCAACGAGTTGACGATTGTGACCAACTAACATCCGCTCCGCTTATGTGCCAGTGTCATCTCACGGAATCTTCATAACTGCTGTAGGTGGGAAATGTTATTCTGTACTCAGAAGAGTACAGAGGCATAAAGACCTTAAAGTACCTGTGTAAGTTCGTTGGTAAGTCGTGGGGTGACCTCTCACTGGACTTTTTGCATGGGAGAAAAACAGGAGAAGGGATATGCTTTATTTTTTCTAACGATGCTATTTCATTAGTTATCTATTTAGGTATGTATGCATTTATTTTTTTATTTGGTGCTGGTCCTGGGGCTTACCTGGGTGCTATCCTTCCCTGAGCTTCTTTTGCTCAAGGCTAATGCTCTACCACTTGAGCCACAGCTCTACTTCCTGCTCTTTGTAGTTCATTGGAGATCCTGTTTGGGCTGGCTTGGAACCTCAATCCTCAGATCTCAGCCTCCTGAGCAGCTAGGATTACAGGTGTGAACCATCAGCGCCCAGGAGGGATATGCTTTAAATCAGTTTCTGAAAACCCAAGATGGGAAGCCAGCTTGATCAGTAGATTCCCCTCTAATTTGCTTCCAGTTGTTTTTCCTGTGTGGCGAGATATGGCCACCAGTTTATGTAGTGGGGAGATATATATATCCATGTTGGGTTTACATAATGCGTGGTAGCTCTGCAAGGGAGATGGTAGTGAATGGTGGGGCTGGGTGGGTCCAAAGAGACCTGGAGTGCCTGTCTTGGAGTTTCCTGCTCCAAGCCTGCTGCTCTCATGATTAATGGGGCAGTGGAAAATTCCTCTCTTGGTTTTTTTTTTTTTTCTCTCCCTGAACCAAGAACTCAATTTAGGAGCAGAGTGCCCCAGGGTGATGCTTTCCCATTTGTCAGTTCTGTGAGTACTCCACCCTCACCTGGCTGGGTGTCTCACATTGCAGGAGGGCAAGGTGGAGACTGGGCCGGGCCATAGCTCCCTAGGGTTAGGCCAGGTTGCTCTGGGGGAAGGGGCCCTGGGAATGTGGACTTGTTATTTTCCAGGGCCCTAGTATGTGGAATGCAATGTCTGAAGTGGCAGGAACTAGAACTGAGCAACATGGAGTCCCTGTCCCTACAGAGACCCTCCTTTATGCCATGTAGCAAGCAAGGACTCTTTTCTGTCTTGGAAGAACCCTGGAACTATGCGTCTCCATGAACGGTGCTACTTGTGGGGGGAGTGTGGGGGTCCTATAATCATAGGTCAGAGGAAAATTCTAGCATAATATTAGACTTCTTCTCTGCACACCTGCTTCCTCACTGTTTTACTTGGAGAATGACAAACTGGCTGTTCCTTTGTCACAAACACGTTCTATGTGGCTTCATTATTGACGTAATTCTTGGTCCTTTAAAGCTTTCAAACAAATAAACAAACATGCAATTAAACGAGCCAGCCAACCAATGGGTTTATCAATCTAAAAAATATTATATTCTTATAACGGGTTTAATTTCTTAATCCACATAGAACTTCTTTTATTCAATATCATGCATCTCTCTTGGATCCTCCCTTTGGATGATGTTGGTGAGAAATAGTGAATATGGATTTGCCTTTTGATATCAATTTTTGGGTTGTGCCATGCTGTGTGTGTGTGTGTGTGTGTGTGTGTGTGTGTGTGTGTGTGTGTGTATGCATGTCCATCAAAACCAGGGCCAATGAGCTCCATCCCTAGCCCCAATACCAGCTGTTCTGCATATAAGCCAGGCTCTCTTGTCTATCATGTCATAGTTTTTCTCCTATGAAATTCAGCTGGGGCATTATGGTTGAGGCTTTGCTCTGGTGAAGAGAAGATGGGAGAAATAGAGAAGCAGTGTATCTATCTGACTCATCTCCCAGATCTGTTACTGCTGAAAGGCTTTCTCCCCAAGTGGTTCCAAAATCATGTCCTTTGTGGACTCTGAGGTTTAGTTAGAGTAATATGAGGATTAGCTTTCAAGATACACACACACACACACACACACACACACACACAGAGCACACCACACTTCAGTTTAGGTAAAACTGATTTATGAACACAGAAGGAATTATTTACTTTGACAAAAAGGTGGTTTGTTAATAAAAAGGATTCACTATAGGATTACTCTGTATATCTAGCTTTGCTGTGCATTCAAATACAATCATTATAAAAATTCAATTTAAGGGCTGTGAATGTGGCTTGGTGGTAGAGTACTTGCCTCACATGCAGGAAGCCCTGGATTCTATTCCTCAGTATCACATAAATAGAAAAGGCTAGAAGTGGTATGGTGGCTCAAGTGGTAGAGTGACAACTTTGAACAAAAGAAGCTCAGGGACAGTGCCCAAGCCCTGGGTTCAAGCCCCAGGACTGGCAAAACAAAACAAAACAATTTAAATTCAGCAGTGTAGAATTCTTTGCAAGAAGTAAAACATATATACACTAGTCTTTCTTTCTTTCTCCTCCCTCCCTCCCTCTCTCTCTTCTTTCCTCCCTTCCTTCCTTCTATCCTTCCTTGTTTCTTTCTTTCAACAGGCCCTTGTTATGTTGCCCAGGCTGGGACTGAACTTGAGATTTTCCTTCCTCAACCTCCATGTAGCTGTAGTTACAGGTGCCTGCCACTATGCCCAGCTTGTCTGTATTATTATGGACCTCAATGTCTTGTTTTCTTTTGAGATTTTTGGGATCACTGTCTTTTTATGTATACAGTTGAGGGTATAATAAACACTGTATTCACAATGTCATTCTGTACAAACAAGTGCAGGCTACCTAGTTATGGTGGTGCTGGCTTTGCCTGATGAACGGGAAGCAGGGAGTCTAGGACTCAAGGCTGGCTCAATCAGTTCCTAGTGAATGTTCTTGGGATCCTCATACAGCACTTGACATCCTTTGTTCAATGGTCTAATCCACGGGGTAGCCTGAAAAGTTTCTGAGGGTCCTTCCAGATAATAACATACTTGTTCATTGCTCTCATGAAGCTATGTGAGTAACAAGCCAGGCATCTCTTGGAAGGTGTGGAAGAGATTTTGGAATTGCGTTTTATCTGGTTGTATTTCTATTGATGATAAAAGATTTCACAAGAAATTGTGCAGGTAAGAAGCAACACTTGCAGAAGATAGTGGTGTTTGATGGCAGCATCCTGTCAAGAAGGATATTCAAAATTCAGCCTGGATTGTTCCAAGATGAGGGGGTGGACTATTACAGACATTCCCATTCTCCCTATAGGAGCTGGAGGAAAATGGAAGTTACCATCTCCAGACATTACAATCTGGAGACCGAAGGAGGTGTGGGCTGCAGGACATGTCTTCTTTGCTGTGGCTCTATCATCCCCAAGAAACAACACTTCTCTAGTCAGTTTACAGACAGTTTCCCTGTCTGTAAAATGGTGCATTTTTTTTTCAGTTGTCAACTTTATTCAGAGCAAAAGAGAAGATGATCAGGAATAAATTAGATAAAATTAGGTAAAATTAGATAAAAAGAAAGACTAGGAAGACTTGATTTTCATAACAAAGTGGTCCCACCTACCACAGATGGGATATAGATGGGGGAGGAAGAGAGGGGTGAGAGGAGGGGGGGACGGGAAGTGGGGATAGCTTTATAATGAATAATTATCTTCAGGAGTGATCCTCAAATCGAATGGGATCATCTGCTTTTGGGAAGAGGTCTCCATTGACCTAAGAGTCTAGTGATTGGATTCCCAGCAGGAAGGAGCTGGGATCTAGTGGAATTTTAGTTCAAGGGCAGCCTGGCTGCCTAAAGTTTGAGTTCAATCATATCCAGAGTAGAATATATAGGTCTTCCTGGTATGGGCTGCCAACACTGGAAACCGGAGGGCTATCTCCTACATGTGCTAAGCTGAGTATTGGGTACTGGGCCTCACTGGGCATTGTGGGGCTGCCTGATAGCCAGCTGGGTAACTGGCAGATGGAAGGTTGCATGAAGAATCCAAGAGTCCATGCAGCTCCAGAGAACAGCTATGTCCTAGGAAACACCATGAAGCTGCTTGACAGTAAGGATGAACCTCCTCAACAGAGTGGGCTGATGGGAAAGACGAGAGGAAGGGCGTGGTTTGGATTATGGGACTCCAGCTTTCTGTACCGAGAGCCAGTTGGTAACAGAGGGCCCTCCCTAAGCTACCAGCCCTGGGGGGGCCGGAGGGAGTGGCTGGGCACCTCCCTAGCCACCCACTCCCTGTTGGAGGAAAAAGGGAGGGAGGGACTAGAGGCACCTGCAGCTGCTTCTTGCCTGGGGAGAAAAGTCAGAGACACCTGCTGGGGCTGCCTCATCCTCCCAGGGGAAGAGGGAGGGAGGGAGCTGCCATCTCGAGCTGCTGCATGCCCGCCCCAGGGGGAGCTGGGAACAAGGAGATGTTTGCCAAGGTTTAAAGAAGCTGGGAGCAGGCCTCAGGGTGGTGGCTATTTCCCTGGGGAACCCTGTCCAGAATTTTCTGGGCCATTGCCCCTCATTTAAAGAATGTAGACTCAAGAATAATGTCACTGAGCAGAAAGAACTAGAGTCAGAGAAATCCTATTCTTTCTGGTATTAGGTCTAGCCTATGGGCTCTCCTCCCATCTTACCCTGCTCTTAGGGGAAGAGAGAGAGGAGAGGGTTCATCTAGCTTGCCTGGTCTAACCTTCCTCATGGCCCCCAATGCAGCCTCCTGCTTACCTGGGAAAACCTAGCTCCCTGGCTTGATGAGGGCCCTCCATTTCTAACTCACAAAGGACTGCCCAAAGCAGCCAGTGACTTCCATCTGGTATTTGATGCCCCATGTATGCAATTCATCCTACCTGGGCTTATCAGACCCTGTTATCTGATCTTGTTTTCATAATGCAAGGTCTTAATGGTACTTCCAGGTGTGTGTGTGTGTGTGTGTGTGTGTGTGTGTGTGTGTGTGTGTGTATGTGTGTAATGTATAAATTTAACTCATGCAAGATTTTTATGTTTTGGTTTGGTCTAGAGGTCAAGAACTTGGAATAAGTCTCTTTTTGCCCTACAACTGGATGGCTCCTCTCTCTGGAACACCAGCCAAAGGAGAGGGAAAAGGTTAGCTATCTGAAGTCTATTTTGTTCAGATATTTCCCAACTCAGGCTGGAAAGTTGGGGATTGTCAGTGACTCAACAAGCAGAATGGCAGGTTTTAGTTCCTGAGCCGGCTCAGTCCCACCAGCCATTACTCCCCCAGTCCTCTTCTTAGGGGGCCAGGCCAACTTCCAGTCACCTGCCAGGGATGGAAAAAGATGGCCAACTCATGCATGTTGGTGACATAACATTAAACAGAGTACTGAGTTTATTCCCTTAACCCCATAGTACCAATGTCTCTGTTGTTGAGAGCCATGAAATCAAACAGAAATTCTGTTTCAGGAAAGGACAACTCACAGAAACTTCTATAAATGTCTCAACAACATTTCACCCTTGGCTTCTTTAAAAACCAAACCAAACCAAACCACTCATATTTGATGGCCAAAATCTCACAGCCTTTGCATATACAGAGAATGTGTGTGTGTGTATGTGTGTGTGTGTGTGTGTGTGTGCGTGCGTGCGTGCATGCACGCATGCATGTGCCAGTCCTTGAGCTTGAACTCAGGGCCTGGGCACTGGCTCTGAGCTTTATTTCTCAAGGCCAGTGCTCTACCACTTGATCCACAGTTTCACTTCCAGCTTTTTAGTGGTTCATTGGAAATAAAAGTCTCACAGATATTTCCTGCTCTGGCTGGTTTTAAACTTTTTTTTTTTTTTTGGTTGGTTGTTTTTTTGGGTCCAGTTGTGGGGCCTGAACTCTGGGCCTGGGCGCTGTCCCTCAGCTCTTCAGCTCAAGACTAGTGCTCTACCACTTGAGCCACAGCGCCACTTCTGGCTTTTTTCTTTTTGCTTATGTGGTGCTGAGGAATCGAACTCAGGGCCTCAGGCATGCAAGGCAAGCACTGTACCACTGAGCCACCTTCCCAGCCCTGGTTTTAAACTTTGATCCTCAAATCTCAGCCTCCTGAGTAGCTAGGCGTGTGACCTACCAGCACCTGGCTTTTTTTTTATTTAAAATTTTAATTTATTAACTTCTTAGGGTTTCATTATGTAGCTCAGGCAGACTCAAACTTGAGATACTCCTACCTCAGCCTCCTGAGTGTTAAGGATTACAGGCATGCATCATTATACCCACAAAATGAAATGTTTAAGCTCAGGGACAGCACCCAGACCCTGAGTTCAAGCCCTATGACTGGCAAAAAAAAAAAAAAAAAGAAAGAAGAAATGTTCATCTTGATGCTTGTTTTAGAAATGAGTGTTGTGTATGGTACTTCCTTGGAGATCCTGGGCAAGAAACTGCTTGATGTGGGGCTCCCCATTCTCCAGGAGAGGGGTGACTCCCCAGGGTTCCAAGAGAGGCTCCATGGAGCCAGGCAAGGTATGAAGCTGGCCAGCAGCAGGTAGTCACCTCCAAAGACTCCTTCTTATCCTAGGCAGGATCTCAGACATCAAAGAGAACTCACATCAGGAGGGAATCTGATGCTTTGCTGGGATCAAATGCTGGAGAAGATTCCACACAGGTAGCTGAAACTTAGCATCTAGCAATTATCTGATGCTGGCAAGGGGTAGCCCAAGATGACTGCCCTGAGAACCACCAGGAGGCATTCTCCGTGCTACTCCAGAGCTTATCGCCATGATGAGTGTACACTTGGACTTTCTGCAAATAGTAATCAGCACCATTAGTAATGGCCGTCACTGTCATTCCTAACCCATGGTAGTATCCTTTCTCTTTGGCTCGGCACCATCATAAAAGAAGGAAAGCAGAACTCTTGACAGTCTCCCAAAACTCTGGATAGGGGAGATAACACCATCCTCTTATTGTGTGTCCAGATGTGGCTTGGAAGGTATCAAAGCTGAGACAAAAGTTTTTTCATTTGAGTGAAGGCTTGTAGATTTTCATGGTGTGTGTGTGTGTGTGTGTGTGTGTGTGTGTGTGTGTGTGTGTTTTGGCCAGTCCTGGGCCTTGAACTCTGGGCTAGTACTCTACCACTTTGAGCCACAGTACACTTCTCATGTTTGTCTTTAATAAGGGGTTTTGCAACGAAGAAGGCCAAGTACAGGGGCAGAAGCTCACAGTTGTGTCTAAGCTCTTTCAGATAGGACAAGCCATCTGGTATTTATTACCAGCTCCTTTTCTCCTGTGCAAGAAATGACACATTGTTCAAGGCCCCAAGATGTCTGGGATCTGAAATACAGGCTTGTACCTACCTGGTTTATTCAAGCCAGGGCTATGAGAATAATCAAGAACTGTGAAGTGGTAGCTTGTAATTACTTTAATTCTGATAGGTAATTCACATGCAAAAAAAAATCCTTCCAAATTCAAATCCTAAGTCTGTATTAATACATCTCATGGGTTTGTAAGGAGGGACACAGTAACTTAAATATTAAGAAATATGTGCTATATGGGCTTACGCTGGGGTTGTCTGCTGCTGTCTCCAGGAAACCTTAAATGAATATTCCTTGGATTTACAAGCACAGAAAATGACCTTACTTAAAAATCAGTAAATATCTGAGACTGGTGGCTCACACTTCTAATCTCTGCTACTCAGGAGGCTGAAATCCGAGGATCTCAGTTCAAAGTCAGCGTGGGCAGGAAAGTCTGTGAGATTTTTATCTCCAATTAACCACCAAAAATGGAGGTGGAATAGTGGCTTAAAGTGGTAGATTGCTAGCTTTGAGCAAAAACCAGCTTAGGGCCTGTGTTCAGGTCCTGAGTTCAAACCTCATGACTGACCAAAAAAAAAGTCAGTAAACAAATTTAAAATCAATCTGTTGTCCTTTCTTTTTCTCTTCCCCTCTTCCTCTTCTTCCTCCTTCTTCTTCCTTCTCCTCTTTCTTTCTCTTCCCCCTCTTCCTCCTTGTTCCTCTTCCTTTCCCTTCTCTCTTCCTCTTCCCTCCTCTTCCTCCTTTTCTCCCTCCCCCTCTTCCTTGTTTTCCTCCTTCTCCTTTTCCTCTTTCTCTTCTTCTTCCTCTTTCTCCCCCCACACCCCAAATTTCTTGACTTTCTCTTCCTTCTTATCCCTGTGTCTTCATTCATGTTAAACGTGAATGTGGATTTTTCTTACCCCACCTTCCCGGCAACCCCAAACTCCATTGTCCATGCAGACCTGGTGCAGTGGGAACTCTCCAGAAGGTGTCCATTGGGACCCAACCTCCACCATCTTGTTTTTTTTTTGTGCTCTGAGGGCCTTTAGACATAGACTGGAGAGCCAAGAAATAGGCCACCTTTCTTGATAAGAACCTCAAATATTTGTTTCCAGTCCCAGTATTAAAAGCAAAATCCAAAGAAAAAACCCCAAATTCCAAACACACCATGTTGATTAGATATGTGGTTTTATTCGGCACTAATAATGAGATTTCTTGTTCATCTGATAAGAACCCTAACTTTTCTTTTAGAGCATTTGAATCATATGTTTCCTGCCAAACAAATCAATCAAGATTCCTGGGCTGGAAATATGACTCATTGGTAGAGAGCTTGCTTAGCATTCAGGACAGGTTCGATTCCTCAGTACCACAAAAAAGCCAAAAGTAGTGCTGTGGCTCAAGTGATAGAATGCTAACCTTGAGCAAAAGAAGCTCAGGGACCGTGCCTAGGTCCTAAGTGCAAGCCCCAGGACTGGCAAAAAAGAAGAAGAAGAAAGAAGAAAGAAGAAGAAGAAGAAGAAGAAGAAGAAGAAGAAGAAGAAGAAGAAGAAGAAGAAGAAGAAGAAGAAGAAGAAGAAGAAGAAGGAAGACGAAGAAGA
>NW_012267225.1:1210675-1213914 GCF_000151885.1 Dipodomys ordii | reverse complement strand
GAAGAAGAAGAAGAAGAAGAAGAAGAAGAAGAAGAAGAAGAAGAAGAAGAAGAAGAAGAAGAAGAAGCTGGGCGCTGGTGGCTCACGCCTGTAACCCTAGCTACTCAGGAAGCTGAGATCTGAGGATCACAGTTCAAAGCGAGCCCAGGCAGGAAAGTCCATGAGACTCTTATCTCCAAGAAACCACTAGAAAACCAGAAGTGGTGCTGTGGCTCAAGCGGCAGAGTGCTCGCCTTGAGCTGAAGAGCGCAGGGAAAGTGCCCAAGCCCAGAGTTCAAGCCCCATGACGGAACCAAAAAAAAAAAAACAAAACCCACAAAGATTTCTTACTTAACACCTCTTCCTCTAATCCTTCTAATTACATGCTGTGTTATATCTCTGGAAAGTGTCTACTCTGTTATTATTATTTATTATTATTTGATCCTAATTGGGGATTCCCATCAATTCAAGTTTCCTTATGTCTTCTTTCTTTTTTTCTTTGTCTTTCTTAAATCTTATTCATCAAAGAAGCCAGGCAGAAAGGGCCAGAAATGGGTAACAATCTGTAATTAGGTCTAAGATGCCATATGCATTTTACATATGCTCAAAAAGTATTTATCTAAGGTAAGGGTTCTTATGGAAACAATAACGTACAGAAAGTACTTTTTTGCACTGGGGGGGGTTCTTTTGATTTCTTTGTGTGTTGGTCCTCTTTGAAAGTAAACTCAGCTTCAGCCTAAAGAGTTACAAAAGCATTGAACAAGAGGAGCCAAGTCACCATTCATGTAGAACCATTTCTTGAGAGTTAGAACAACATGCAGTTCAATGGATTCAGTACAGAATTAGACACGAGTGACTTTTAATTCTGGCTAAGAGGTTGACCCTGGAATGCTGTGCTTACTAACCATTGCCTCTGTTTCTCCATCTGTCAAGTGGGAGTTATAACTGTAGTCACTAGGGCAGGGCTATGCCTTAATTAGCTAATGATCATAAAAGGCTTTGAAGAGGCTCATAGAAGCAGCAGTTTAAGAGTAAGTATTGTTATTGCAAGAACCACACCATTAGGCAGCTAGCCCTGGGGAGACTAACCATGGGTTTAGAGCCATCTCTCAAATCCACAAAGCTGTGTGTGCTTCAAAACACTAGGGCCTTGGGGAAGAGTGACAGATGATAGCACTGGGTTATTCAGAGATCAGCAGAATGCAGTGCCTTCTTTTTCTAGAACAAGAAATGGGGATGAGGATAGGTGCTGAAGACTCAGAGAGAAATCTGAGGCCGGGCAGATGATGGGGATAAATAGGGAAAGATGATTTTCATGATCTACAGCACCATCCAACAGATGCTTATGAAACATTGTGTCCTAAGAAGAAGAACAAGACCCAGTTTCTGTCCTCGAGGATTTTCAAGCCCAGCTTGATGTCACAGGCATGCACACAAGCACGCATGCACACATAACCACTCATGCGCACACTTGCGTTCGCATCTTACGTGCACACATGCACACACAGACAGGACGAGTCAGGTTCTGGAGGCAGGAAATTCCTGAGCTCCCAGTATGAAAATAACCCCTGGGATTATTTTTACAAAAGGCTTGGAGGCTTTGGAGAGCTCCTGAGAAGACAAAGAATTAGGCCCACACTGAGGTGAATAAAGATATATGTAATGGAATCTCTCCCTCTTCAGTTATACTCAATGGATATGGAATATTAGCCCAAGGCTTTGAATCTAGAGAATAATGAAATTTAAAGGACAGTTCCATGCCTGTAGTCTCAGCTAGTCAAGAGGCAGAGGTAGGAGGATCAAGGTTTGAGCCAGCCTGGGGGAAAAAATCCCCTACGATTCTATCTGAAAAACAAAATACAAACAAAAGGGCTAGGAGTAGCAGTCCTGGGTCAACGCTTGTCTAGCTTGTCTAGCAAGGCCTTATGCTCAATTTCCAGTACTAGGGGGAAAAAAGGTTCTTTTAAAAAATGTTTAAATAATAATTTTGTTTCCTATTCCAAGAGCAATATAGTTTTATTTTAGTAATATATATATTTTTAAAAAGTATGTTATCTGGCACTGGTGGTTCATGCCTGAAATTCTAGCAACTTAGGTGGCAAGATCTGAGGATTGCAGTTCAAAGCCTGCCTAGGCAGGAAGGTCTGTGAGACTCATCTCTAATTAACCACCAAAAGCGGAAGTGGAGGGGTGGTTCAAGTGGTAGCAAGTTAGCCTTGAGCAAAAAAGCTTAGGGACAGTGCCCAGGCCCTGAGGTCAAGCCCCCAAACCAGCACAAAAATGAAACAATAAAACAAAACCAAAAAAGTACAAGGGCAAAGTGTGGTAGCATATATCTGTAATCCTAGCAACTTGGGTGGCCGAGGCAGAAGAATGGCCGGTCCAGGAGATGGAAGCCAGCCACCATGTGACTGCTACACAGTCTTTCTGTTTCTTCTTTCTCTATTAGATCATTTTGAACAGAAACAGATTTCTTTTTCTTTCAACAGCCATGGCGGCCTCTGTCCCAATCTCATTTGCTTTAGGAAATGCTTTGCAGCAGGAAAAGCACATGGCTTCTGGCCCCAGGGGGAAGTTGGGGAGAAATAGGCCTCAGGAGGCTTTGTCTGTCCTATAGGTAGATCTGTTCTCTTCAGCCCTGAGGTTGCTGAGTCTCTGGGTAGCTCTCCCCTCCTTATTGACCAAGAGACGATCCTCTTCAGCTCTGCTCTCAGCTCTTGGCCAACGTGGTTGGGTCCCCTTGTCTGTGAACTGGAGATAGCTCAGAGGGTTCCATAGCTCACCTTCTAGAACAGTCTGGAGCACACTCATCTTCTCCCTCCTACCAGCCAGGCTGATGGGCTCCCATTCACTTCCCTTCCCTTGCCATTTTCTCCCCCCAAACTCCATTCATTTCCTTTAGATGTCGTTTTGGTTCTCTTTCATTTCTCTTCCTTTCTGTCTTTGCAAGCTGGAGCCATCAGCCCAGTCCACATCATCTCTACCTTTCGTCAGTGCTTAGCTCTGATGCGTAAATGGAAATTGGCGTGCACTTCTTCCAGGGGTCACAGTGTGTGAGAAACTGCTGCTTCTAGGTAACGATTAGGAATAAATTTTAGGGTATCTCACTTGTAAGACTGAGGTCTTATAAAGAAATGTATTGGCACAAGCAGCATAAATGCACAAACTTGTCTTATTCTCTCACCTCTGTCTTTCCTTCCTTCCTTCCTTCCTTCCTTCCTTCCTTCCTTCCTTCCTTCCTTCCTTCCTTCCTTCCTTCC
>NW_012267225.1:1205686-1210193 GCF_000151885.1 Dipodomys ordii | reverse complement strand
TTTTTTGCTTGGACTGGCTTTGAGCCACCATCCTCAGATCTCAGCCTTTTGAGAAGGTAGGATTACAAGAGTAAGCCACTGGCACCTGGTTTTGTGTGTGTATGTGTGTGTGTGTGTGTGTGTGTGTGTGTGTGTGTGATTGATCATCATTAAGAGTCTCACAGACTTGCATTTCTGGCTGGTTTCCAACAATGATCCTCATATCTCAACCTCCTAAGTAGCTAAGATTACCATCTTAGTGTTTTATTTGATATTTATTTCTACTAAATGTTTTTGCTTTGGTTCCCCTTATACATTAAAAGCCCAGTGAAGCCAGGGACCCTTCTCTGTTTTCACCTTGTGGCTCATACCCAACACCCCAGTGCATCATATTGCATTGCTCCTAAGTCTTCCCAGGAAGATGCTTCTTCTTCCCCTTGAGGGTGGAACCCGTGGTCTGACACATGTGAGGCCACTGCTCTACCGCTGACCTGCAATGCCAGCCGGGCCATTACACGGTGTAGAAGATGGCCAACATTACACAGCCTTTAGAGGACACAGCCAGTACTCAACTTGAGCACAGCACAGTCCCCGGCTCCTGGGCCCCAGTAAGTAACTCAGGAATTTAAGGAATCTTAGTTGGCCGCCTGACTGTTCACAGGAGGAAGAGCCTGGAGGAATGAGTGACTTTGCTTGCTTTTGTTTTTGGTGCTGGTGCTGGAGTTTGAACTCAGGGCCTGGGCTTTTTATTTTCTATTTATTTATATATTTCATTTTTGCTGAAAGTTAGCACTCTACCACTGAACCACAGCTCCACTTTGGTCATTTTTGGTGGTTAATTGGAGATAAGAGTCTCAAGGACTTTCCTGTCCGCACTGGCTTTGAAATGCGGTCCTCAGATCTCAGCCTCCTGAGTAGCTAGGATGACAGTTGTGAGACACCGGCACCCAGTGAAATGAGTGCTTTTGAGTTTCACTGCACAACATAGCTAGGACTGGAGTTCTAGGACTTGGGGCCCTTGATGATAGAATCACCCACATGTTCTGCCCTGTGCTGGGAACTGGCCCTAGGTCTTCTCTGACATCTACCAGATGGCGCAGGGTCAGCAATCATACGTCTGGGACAGTTGAGTCTCCATCCTAATTACTTTTAGTTACTGCTCTTTGTTCCAAGTAGTCCCTTTAAAGTGAGATGGTGTAACAAATAATGACCTCTTTTCTACTTAATGATACGATTTCCCCCTTTGATCCTTTATCTCTAATAATAGTCATATAGACACAAAACATCACCCAAGCATAGGGAACACTTGCTCTTCTAACTTTTCTTTCTTTGGGGATCCCCAAAACCTAAAGTCCTTGAAAGCTCAGGGATAAAGCTCCCCAGGAGGGCCTTTTGACTCTAAGTCCTGGGCCTCCCTGGGAGGCTGGTGGCTGTAGCTTCCTTCCTGGCCCCTGCCTCCTCTTCACCTTTGGGTACTGTGTGGCATTTTCTACATTGGATGGTATATGATGAACCGACCATTTCAAACATCACCTTAGAACTTGATGGGAGGCAGGTTAAACATTGGCTGATAGAATCCTGAGAGTCATGGGGTAGTCTCCAGTTTGATATTTCTTCTAC
The DNA here is from genome assembly GCF_000151885.1 of Dipodomys ordii. Taxonomy (NCBI): domain Eukaryota; kingdom Metazoa; phylum Chordata; class Mammalia; order Rodentia; family Heteromyidae; genus Dipodomys; species Dipodomys ordii. The sequence continues at coordinate 1,208,594 of NW_012267225.1, read as the reverse complement.
TTCCTTATACGTAGGAACAATTAACCTTCTCACTCCTTCCATACCAGCAAGACAAATAAATAGCTTTGGAGGGAGGATGGGAGCTGGTTTGCTTTATCTAGGACAACAAGTACTCTTTGGGTTCTTTCTTTCTTTCTGGTTTTTTTTTAACTTTATAAGGCACATGTTTCTCTCCATCTCCTGGTTGTTTTTATCAGTACATTGGTAACTGCAGAGTCACTTCATGGGTTAATTCCCTTCATTCCTAAAGTTCTTCTCAGTCCTTCCCTTCCCTCTGGCCAGAGGAATGAGTCAGTCCAGGCCACCAAAGGCTAGAACCTTCCCCCTTCTCTTCCTTCTTCAATGCTACCCTGAGGAGCAGTAATTCCTTTCTAGACTCATAAAGTGGAAGGTTGTAGAAGTAATTTGGGTCTTTTTGCCTTTGGCCAATGCAATATAGTTTTCTGGCAATATTTTCTAGGGATTTGCTTAGACTACTTTCAAGCCACTCACTGGAACACTAGCACTCGGTAACTCAGAAAGATAGTTGCCATTAACTACAAAAGGAAGCTCAGGCTTGGAGAGATTAAATGATTTGCCAAAGTTACACAATAAGTGGTCCACTGAGACTCAGTTCCTGAAGATCTGGGGAAAATTTCCCATGGGGTCATGCTGCTGTAAGACTGTGCAGTTGACTCCGCTGGTTTCTATCCTGCCCCCAATATGAGCGAAGGCCCTTGTTTTGGGGGGAGCAGTGGCTTCCCATCTGGATCCCCTTGGAGTGGATGAGAACACTGGCTGGGCTGCGTTTGTTCTGGGGCTAGGAGACAATGTTTTGGTCTCAAACAAAGAGACAGAAGCCAAGTTTTGACAAGGGTGTCACTCTACTTTCAGGAAGGAGAGAGGTAATTCATTCTGGAACTTGGATGATCACTTTCAATGTGAGGAAGGCTTCAAAGAATTTGTTCTAGATTGATCTAAATGCAGATTGCTTCTCCAAAGGATTTAGCAGTGTTAAACCTTATCTCAAAGTGTTCAGGCTGTCTGGATTGGTATAAATATTCATTGGGAGGCTATTGGAGGGCAAAGAGTGAGCAAGGAATGAGTTCTTGAAGATATCTTGAGATTTTTGGATTAGATGAGACTTTGCAGGTCTTCTCATCTGATAGACTCATTTTACATATGAGAAAACACAGAAACCAGGAAACGAAACATCTTGATCAAATCCTATACAAAGATGACATTTGGCAAAGGTCGGTAGTCTGAGGACAGCCAGGGAACTGTGCTGTTTGTCCATCTTTCTGGAGCTTATGTTTTGTTACTTTGATAATGTACAACTTGAAAATGGCTTAATAAAAAGGGAACCCTGCTTCTGGTGGTAAAGTCAACCTTGAAGTATTAGATGTAGTTTAAAAAAAAAGTTCAGGGGCTGGGAAGGTGGCTCAGTGGTAGAGCGCTTGCCTTGCATGCTTTAGGCCCTGGGTTCGATTCCTCAGCACCACATAAGCAGAAAAAGCCAGAAGTGGCGCTGTGGCTCAGGTGGTAGAGCGCTAGCCTTGAGCTGAAATGCTGAGGGACAGCACCCAGGCCCAGAGTTCATGCCCCATGCCTGCCCCCCCCAAAAAAAGTTCAGTTTAGAAACTAGCTTTCTAGAAATGATCCTATACAAAAATGTCATGCTCATTAGTGGCTAAAGCTGAAAATGGTAATGATGAAGAGGAGGAGAAGAAAGAACAAGAAGATGAGGATGAGGTATAGGAGAAGGAAGAGGAAAAGGAAGAGCAAGAGGAGGAAGAGGAAGAGGGAGAGAAGAGAAGGTGGAATTGGAAGAAAGAAAGGAGGAAGAGGAGGAGGAGGAGGAAGAGGAGGAGAAGAAGATGGACTTGGAAGAAGAAGGAAGAAGAGGAAGAGGAGGACAAGTTACAGCAGGGGGTTAAGGAAGGTGGGTATAGGAAATCCATCCACTGTTCCTTCTGCTTGCAGAGTTTAAATGGTGACTTGCACACAAACCAGATGCACTTTCTTGCATGTGTAAAGGAGAGCATTACAGAAAATAAGCGGTAAAGCTCCTAGGGCCATGTGATTTAAGCTTTAGCTAGTCAAAATTTTTAGCTGGCCAGTGGAGCTCCTCCAACTGGTCTGATCATAAAGCTTTTACTGTCACAGGCCTCCTTTATAACAGAGGGTCATTGCTCTGTCATTCACTTAATTTTATTAAAAACAAAAATCTGCTTTCAGGAGGACACTTTGTGTTGCTTGGATTCCCCACATAGCCTCCTGTATTCTCCTCTGGGCCATGTGCACAGGCCTCTGCCGAGAGCCAGGTCAAGTGCTGTGTGCTGGCGAAGGTATTCCTTCACTGAACGCAAGGTCTCTGAATTCCAGCACAAAATTCAGGGCCAGCTTTAGAGGGAGCGCAATCACATTAGGTGTTGATCTTCTCTGTCTTTCTAGATTTCCTTGAAAGTTCCAGTGATCAGGAGACCAGAAACACTCTATGAAGAGTGGAACTTGACCACCACTTACAAATTTAATTTCCCCAAACAATCCTTAAGCCAGCACTCCTTTGAGTCGACTGTTCTCAAAAGTATTGGAGCGCAGTGGTAGAGGGGCCAATTAGAGACCAAAGGATAAGGCTTTGCCTTATCTTGGAGATGAGTTTCACCAAGAACCCAAACTAAACCTCGTCTGTTTTCTTTTGTGACATATAGAGATATGATGGGTAAAGATCAAAGTTTCCTATAGATAGTTCTCTAAGTACAATATCATTAGAAATGGTTCACCCTAGAACAGCCATCTAGAAGCTTGAATGGTGAAATTGGAATGGAAAAGATCTACATAAATGCTGGTCAAATTCCTCCTTCCTTCCTTCCTTCCTTCCTTCCTTCCTTCCTCCCTCTCTCCCTCCCTCCCTCCCTCCCTCCCTCCC
>NW_012267225.1:1179530-1205521 GCF_000151885.1 Dipodomys ordii | reverse complement strand
TCCTTCCTTCCTTCCTGCCTCCCTCCCTCCCTCCCTCCCTCCCTCCCTTCCTTCTCTCCCTCCCTTCCTTCTTCCCTTCCTCTTTCTTTCTTTGTATTGGGGATTGAATTCAGGGCCCTGTGCTGGATAGGTAAGCATCCTACTACCCAGGCAACACACCTAGAAATTCTGTTCTTTATAGAGTATCTCTGCTTTTGTAATTATTGCACCTTAAAGGAAATATGGAAAGATGTAATATTTAATCTCTGATGCTAATGTCCTTTAATTTTTATCTACTGATTTAGGAATTACACTCTGACTTGGCTAAGGATATGCTTGGGGCTGAGTTAGTAACCTATGGTTCTTAATGACAGGAATCAAGAGAAACACATACAAGAATGGGAAGGGAAGGTTGTTAGGTTGCTTGGCAAATCATCAAAGAACGAAGTTCTCTCCATTGAGATTTGCACAACATCCATTATCTTGGAGTTCACCTGTATATGGAGTTCTCTTCCTAAACTTAGATGTACAGGTATTTGAGCAAATAGGCCCTATTTTAGAATATAAATGAATGCACAGATTCTTATTTAGCCTTTAGATTATGAAAGTAACTTCTTAGAAACACAAACCTCCACCCAATCAATATACAGTGTAACATGCAAATATTTGATCACGTATTAATTTCCAACACACAAGAAAAATAAAGCTATTTCAATATTGCTTTTTAAAAAACAGATTGAAAAGTACATCATTTGGCCCATCAAAGGCTCAAACTTATTTATTATTTATTTATCTATGTATTTAATTTAGTACCAAAGAAATAGGAATTAAATGGTTGTTTTTGCTGTAAATAGACTCAGCCAGAGGGACACACCACCTGCAGTCAATATTCTAACAGGAATAATCACTGCTGAGTGGAAAATCACTGTGCCTGTGAAATTATTGAAGGAAGAAAAAAAAATGATGTGGGCAAAAGACCACACTTGAGACTCTTCATTGCGATGTCCTTTTCTGCATTTCTGGAGGAGAGCTCATTTAAGGAGGGAAAAATCCTTCAGTGAAACATTCAAAATAACAAACATCAATTAGATTGTGTACGCCTAGCGCACCTTTCATCTTCAGACCTCAGAGTGCTTGCAAACACTCATTAACCCTTCCAAATCCTGCCCTGGTAGGTGTGAGCATCTTCCTTCCCACTGGGAAGACAGCAAGCCTTTTATCCCTCTCCCTTTTACCTTTGTGTGGGATTCCATCATCATTTCATATGTACAATTCCCACACCAGAAAATGGGGGCAGATTTTGACATTTTATCAAAATGAGTACACATTGAGCCAGAAGAATTCTTTAGCATAAGAAAAACTCATGAATGGGAACTTTGAAAATTTCTGAGAGAGAGAGAGAGAGGCAGACAGCAGACAGGCAGACAGAAGCAGACAGACAGACATAGGCAGAAACAGAGAGAAGGAAGAAAGGAAAGAAGAAAAGAAACATTGAAAGAAGGAAAGAAAGAAGTTGATTTGGTCATGGTGATGCATGCCTGTAATTCCAATACTTGGAAGGCTGGAACAGACGGATCAAAGTTTAAGGCCAGCTACATAGTACGACACTCTCTTTAAAAAAAAATAGCCAAACACCCCATCATCAAAACAAATTTAAATAGTATCAGCAACTCTCAAGAAGATATGCCATGTTTACTGACCTAGGTATAGTTTTAGACAGAATCCAAGTATTCCATAGCCTGATTTTTTCCCCCTTAATAATCTATATTTAGCTACACATTTGGCTTTGCTTCTTCAAAGACATCAGTACATGTGGAATCTCACCTCTCTAAACATTTGTATGCTCAGAGAGAAGGCCAAGCATCTCCCTAGTTAAATTTTTTTTTTCCATCCAAGTGTTTCCCATTGCTTCACTTTGGTAATGTACAGGCTCCTCGAATGCAGTTGGGTGGGTGGGATGGTTATGCCTTTTACTCAGTTAAAACTTCTTCCTGATTCTCACCTTTGGGAAAAAGAAGGCAAAGTTCCACAAAGCCCCACAGGAGAGGGCCTGGATGAGCTGAGACAGAATTTCCCCTTGGCTTGCTGATACCAAGAAGCAAGGATCGCGTGCAGGTCAGCCATTGCCACAGGCAGAATGAAGGAGCCATAGTTCTTTGCTTTGGTGAGTAGCCTTGGATCCACCCTCCTTCCCAATCTAGGAAGTTGGCAGTTGTCCATCATCCTTCTTATTCATCTCTAATTGGTCATAAACTCATGTTGATATTACCTAGAGAACTAGCCTTATAGCAGGAAAGCCTTCTTCATTCTTTTTTAAAGCTGGGATGTTCACAACAATGCCCTAACAAGTCTCTCTCTCATCCTGGTATATTTTTATGATCTCCAAATGGCTGCCAAGTGAGCTTTCTACCATGCAGACCGGATGTCTCTGCCCTGTTTAGGAACTCTCACTGTCTCAGAACACTACAGACACCCACACAAAGGCTAGCATTGGCACCTGCCAACATCTTCACCCCCATGTCTCAGCTGGGGGGATCCACATTTCAGTCCTTCAAGCTGTCACTCACTGTGGTATACACCCTTACATCTGATTCTCTCCCCCCCCCCACTTTTCTCCTTTTTTTTCCTTTTCTTTTGTACCAGTCCTGGGGCTTCATTTTAGGGATTGGACACTGTCTCTGAGCCTTTTCACTGGAGCCATAGCTCCATTTATAGCTTTTCTGGTGGTCAATTGGAGATAAGAGTGTCCCGGGCTTGCCTGCCCAGGCTGTCTTTGAACTGTGATCCTCAGGTCTCAGCCTCCTGAATAGCTAGGATTACAGGCGTGAGCCACCACTGCCTGGCCCTCAGCCAGATTCTCACTGTGGTTTTGGCATCACCTCTTCCTGAAGACTTTCTGTCTGTCTGTCTCTGTGGTGCCAGTACCAGGCTTAAACTCAGGGTCTTGCGATCTCTTGTGACTCTTTTGCTCAAGGCTAGCACTCTGCCACTTGAGTTACAACTCCACTTCTGGCTTTTAGCTGGTTAATTAAGAATTTTAACATCTTTTCTGCCTGGGCTGGCTTTTAACCTCTATCCTTATATCTCAGCCTCCTCCATAGCTAGGATTATAAGCATGAGCCACTAGTAGCTAGCTCAAACTAGAAGACTCTTGCTCCAGATCTGAAATGAACACTGCTTCCAGAAATACCCCGTGTTTATCTGCATGAAAGCATACACCAGTCATTGATCACATCTGCTTTTTTTTTTTTTTTTACCTTCCCTATTAGATTGTGAGCTCTTTGAGGGAAAAGAATGTCTTTCCATCCCTGAATCCTCACAAAATATATAAAGGTGCTGAATAAAATAAATAAAATAGATATATAAAATAAAACATAATGGTGCTGAAGCAAAAATACATAACGATGTGGAATAAAAGTTTGCAAAACTAGTGAGCTAAGAATTCAAAATTGAGCCAGGCACTAGTGGCTCACGCCTGTAATCCTAGCTGCTCAAGAGGCTGAGATCTGAGGTTCATGGTTCAAAGCCAGCTGGGGGAAGGAAAGTCCAAGAGACTTTCCTGAACTCTGGGCCTGGGCGCTGTCCCTCAGCTCTTCAGCTCAAGGCTAGCGCTCCACCACCAGCTTTTTTCTTTTTGCTGAGGAATCGAACCCAGGGCCTCATGCATGCAAGGCAAGCGCTCTACCACTGAGCCACCTTCCCAGCCCCGCCCAAGAGACTCTTATCCCTAATTAACCACCAGAAAACCCAAGTGGTGTTGTGGCTCAAAGTGGGAGAGTGCTAGCCTTGAGAAAAAAGAGCTCAGGGATAGGGCCCAGGCCCTGAGTTCAAGCCCTGTAAGTGACAAAAAGAAAAGTCAGAATTTTGTTTATAGAAAATGGTTTTGAAATTGTTCTAGTGTCATATTTGTGTAATATATTAGTGCAAATAGTTTTGGACAGTTTAAATTCCCAAATCCTTATCTAGAAGTTGTTCTGTTGGTTGTTGAATTTATGGTTGTAGGACTTCTAGAATGCATTTACCTGGAGTCAGTATCCACAGACATTGTAGCAAAGTGAATTTAAATGATTTCCTTAGACTTTCTTTGGCAATTCCCCCAAGGAGAAAAATATTTATGTATGTAGGATCAGTATTCACTTTTATTTCTTATTTTTGGGACTCAACCCAGGGTATTAAAAATGCTGGGCAAGCATTCTACCCCTAAGCCATGTCTCCTGACCTTTTAAGATTTATTTTTTGTTTTTATTTTTTTGGGGGGGTCTGGTCATGTGGCCTGAACTCTGGGCCTGGGCGCTGTCCCTCAGCTCTTCAGCTCAAGGCTAGCGCTCTACCACTTGAGCCACAGCGCCACTTCTGGCTTTTTTCTTTTTTCTTATGTGGTGCTGAGGAATCGAACCCAGGGCCTAAAGCATGCAAGGCAAGCGCTCTACCACTGAGCCACCTTCCCGGCCCTAAGATTTATTTTTTGAGGCAAGTTCTTGCTACATTGCTCAGGCTGGTCTCAAACTTGCAATCCTCCCACCTTATCTGAGAAGCTGGGATTGCAGGTCTGGTGAAGAACAGTGTTATTTGAAATGGTTCCTCCTCTATTTTGGTTGAGATGGTCTTTCCCATCTCAACCCAGTTATGTATAGAACATCTGAGAAAGAGTTCTTTCCAATCCATTCCTGCTCTGCCCTTTCCCTGCTCTGCTTAATAAGCAGAAATGTGGAGTTTCTTTCCTTCCATGGGGACTAGACCACGGTTGAAAGGGCCTTCAAGGCTTTCTTTTACTCATGCCCTGTGACTGGTCCACACTCTTTGTAATATTTTTGTGGTCATTGACTGAAATTCCTAAAGGGTGAAATCAAGGGACAAGTTTTATTAGGGAGCTAGGAAAAGTTATTCGATGTGTTCATGGAGACTGGACTTGTTAATGGAATCAGTGTGTTTTGATGCTCTTTACATGCTATCTGGGTTTGCTACAGGGTATAGTAAATGGCTTCCCATTTCAGGTGGATCCTTGTACCCCATCTTTTACCCTGCCTTGGTTTTGTGTCTGGTTTCACTGCTTGAAAGACCACAATTAGTATTCTCTATAATGCTTTTTAAAAATTAATGTCATTTACTGAGGAGGGCATTCAGGTACCACTTGTTCAAGTTTCCAAAGGTATGAGACCAGATAGGTCCAATGTACAGAAAATATGAATTTTCTGTGGCATACCATCAGCCTAAGTCTTTGAAACTGATCTGCGAGGCAGCTAATGGCTCTTCTTTTTCTTTTCTTCCTTCCTTCCTTCCTTCCTTCCTTCTTTTTTCTGTCTCTGTCTCTCTGTCTGTCTGTATCTCTCTCTCTGGTTCAAATTCCTGCCAGTGGGCAAATCCTGGCATGATGGTAGAGCTGTGATTTGAAATGAAATGCTTTGGGAATCTCCATTGATGCTCTGTACTTTCCTACTGTGAAATCCAGACACTTAAAATAGCATTAGAGCACAAGACATAAAGACAGAAGTAGAACCTCTTTATTATATTGGGAGGTATAGCCTAACATGTGTGTAAACAGACGAATGCAAGTTGGACTCTAAGGTTAATCTTAGCATCTGGAGCCACCAGACTCTATCTGTCCTCAACTCCACCAAAGACAGTGGGGCTGATTCAGATTGGTTATGAGAAGTGGTTCTGTTGTGTTTTGGTCAGCTCTTCGAGTTAATCCAGTTGTTTTTAGTGGTTAAATCAAAAGATGCCTAGCTGGATGTCAGTGTAATATTAGCTACTCAAGAGGCTGAGATTTGAAGATTGTGGTTTGAAGCTACCCTGAATAGAAAAGTCCCTGAGATTATTTGTCTAATTAAACAGCACAATGCCAAATTGGAGGGATGGCTCAAGTGGTAGAGTGCTGTGAGCAAAAAAAAATCATGTGCTAGGATTGTTTGACTGTTGCTCTGTTGAAAATTGCCCGTTTTGCTGGACATTTAAGGGACATGCAAATACTTAGCAGGAACTGTGGGGATAGGCAAAGGAGTTTGGTATTGCAACTTTATTTAACAAGATCAAACAATGTTATACTGGAGTGAAAAATACTGCTTTAAAAAGTAGACACAAAGCCAGGTATGGTGGTACCAGCCTGTAATTCCCCAGTACTTGAAAGGCAGTGGCAAAGGACTGAGTTCAAGGCATGGCTATGGAGTAAGACACTGCCTTAAAAAACAAAAACCAATAAACAAGCAAACAAATGAATGCAGACACAAACCAAATAAAAATATTTATTAAAATGCAAGCTTTCTTCCCTCTTAAAGAAGAGATAGGAGGTTCACACCTGTAATTCTAGCCACTGAGGAGGCTGAGATCTGATGATCACAGTTTGAAGTCAGCTCCCCCAGGAAAGCCCTTCAGACTCTTATCTCCAGTTAACCACCAGGAAACCAGAAGTGGTGCTGTGGCTCAAAGTGTTAGAGTGCTAGCCTTGAATGGCAAAAGCTCAGGGACAGTGCCCAGGCCCTGAGTTCAAACCCCATAACTGACTGAGAAGAAGAAGAAGAAGAAGAAGAAAGAGGAGGAGGAGGAGATAGACAATGAGGTTTTTTGTTTTTAGGAATCCAAGAAGTCACACTTTTGAATTTTACCTCGATATTACTGTATTGGAATTCATTCTATTTAACTTGGGAATTTGGTCTAATATTCTCCCTATACTTTCTATTTATTAACACAGAATGGATGCTATATGTCTAAAATGAAAGGAACGACGCAGGGAATTAAAGAACTATATTCTACCTTTCAGACTCCATTTTCTAAATATTTTGATATTTCAAATGGTATCCAACATATGGGTTTTTTTTTTTTGCCTCATGCAAATGGGCAGATGACAAGAGTTTCACTGACTGAGATGGTGATTTAGGTAAGACAACCGAGGAAAGAAAAAAATCCAAGGAATTGTCATGTGAAAGTGGGTGTGGTGGTGCCTGCCTGTAATCACAGCTCTCTAGAGGATAAGGCTGAAGGATCAGGACTTCAAGGCCAGTCTGGGCTACTAAGCAAGAAAAACAAACAAATAATGAGGGCTGGAGAAGGGGCTTGGCTCCAGTGGTAGAATGCTTTCCTAGTAAGCAAAACTCCAGTGCAACAGAAGAGACCTCAACTCACAGTGAGTTGTGATGATGCAATATAATTGATGTATATAGGTATGATTTTCATCATTTACAAGGAATATAGACCTATAAAGATCACTAGAATTCGTAACTACTTACTGGTTCATCGAACTTAATTCTGTTTTAGGTATCTTTAGATATCTAAATTTGAATAAATCCATTATCTAGAGCTGAGTAAATCTACTATGTTGGTAAAAATAATTGTGTTCATCTTTGCCTAAAGTTATCAGAAAACACAATGGTGGAATGGAACAATAAGAAAGCAGAGAGTCTCACAGATGGATGTACACAATATGTCCAATACACTTGGGGTTTTAAGAAAAACAATATTCACATTAAGTTCCAGCTCAAGGAAGTTGCGAATGATATCATGGCAAATTCCAGAACAGTCTCCAGAAGAACACAGAGAGCAGAAACTGGGGGAGGGGCGAAGGGAGGGGGGGACGACTTGTTAGATATTTTCCAATAAGGCAGGGACCCTGCTTTGCCATGTTCACATGTTAGGAGCTCTTTGAATGAGCATCTAGTTCCCCTTGTTTTGATTTCTGATCTGGTGATTGATTTCCAAGAATGGGGTCTCACAGTCCTGTCTCCCACTCTTCCCCTTGAACACATACATTGTGGGACTGGACAGATGCAGGTGCACTTTCTGCATCTCAATCATGCATCCTGAGTTTCTGTTCTTCTCCTGCTGTATCCTGACTTTTTAATTTTTAAAATTTGTTTTATTTTATTTTTTGTTGGTCGTGGAACTTGAACTGTCCCTCAGCTCTTCAGCTCAAGGCTAACACTCTATCATGTAAGCCACAGCACCACTTCTGGCTTTTTCTGCTTATATGGTGCTGAGGAATCAAACCCAGAGCCTCATGCATGCAAGGTAAGCACTCTACCACTGAGCCACCTTCCCAACCACAGACTTCTTAATTAAAAAAAATTATTTTATTTTTAACCTTATGATGACCAGTTCTTCACTAGTGTGTGTGTTTCATGTGTACAAAAATATGATAATAACACCAGTTGAAATTTACATAGCACCCTATCGCCGAGGAGATCAAAGCACTTTTACAGACCGTATCTTGCTGATCTGTCATACTCTGTAGTAGAGTAAATAGAAAACAGCTAATACGATCGTATTTTTCACCTGAGGACATGGAGCTCAGCAGATAAATGATCAGCTTCATGTTTAAGAGCAAGGCAGCCTGCTAGGAGTGAATGGGCATGCGTAATTCAAATGGTTGGACTCTTGTGACTTCCTAGGTAGTCTAACTAGAGAGGTACAAACATTAGAGCTTGTTTTCCTTTTCCTTTCCCTATAGATTTATACTCATTTTGTGTGTGTGTGTGTATGTGTGTGTGTGTGTGTGTGTGTGTGTGGTCTTTGGCCTATTGCCTTAGGTGGTATTTATTTCCAGTAGAGTGTTTATAGAATGGGCTCTGACTTATCAGAATGGAACACACTAGCAAAGGCTTCTTTTTTGAGATGAGGAGTGGTAATCTCAGAATAAAGAACAAACTTTCAGGAGGATGTGATTCCATAGGAAGGCAGAGGTGGGTTGGAGGGGTGTTCAGTTGTCATGCTCTGGGGGAATTTCAACAGGTGAATGAATACCTACTGAAATTGTCACTGAGAGCTCAGTAATCCTAGCTACTCAGGAGGCTGAGATCTGAGGCTGTCAATTCGAAGCCAGCCTAAGAAACCACTCAGGAAAAGCTGGAAGTGGTGCTGAGGTTAAAGCAGTAGAGAGCTAGCCTTGAGCAAAAGAAACTTAATGGACAGTGCCCAGGCCCTGAGTTCAGGCCCCAGGACTGGCAAAAAAAAAAAAAGAACAAGAAGAAAAGAAATTGTCATTGAGATGATTTGCTGGGAAATCTGCTCCTGAGATTCCTTTGACTTTGGGGCTAGAGCTTATCAACTTACTAGTTTGTTTATTGTGACTGCTAAATTCTGTTTGTTGTGGAATTCAGGGCTTGCTCTGCCTGGGGACTTTCAAAACAGAGTTCATCAATGTCTAGGGAGATTTATCTTAAAAAATGTTTTATTGGCCCTTCTGAAACTCCCTTATGCAAGAAGCACGAAAGCTCAAGTATGTGATGGGTAAGGTGTGGTCCTCACAGATTTGCCAAGTGAGACTTGCTTTTTTGTTTGTTTGTTTGTTGAGACTTGGGCAATCATGATTTGGGTTTTTTTTTCCCCCAGAGTGATTTGCAAGGTGCTTCCTAAATAACTTTGTCGCTCTTTGGGCTGTGTTACTTCGCTTGAGCTTTGAAGATGGGAGATGGTGACTAAGTTTCTTTTTTTCTCTCTCTCCAAGTTAGCAGCTATGGATATGCTAACTTAAAGGTTAGTTGTTGCTAGAGTGGGCAAACTGAGCTTTTCAACATTTGCATGAGCCAACAAATTAGTTACCAATTTGGGATGATGGCAGCTGGATTTCAGATAAGTTTCAGATTGGTCATCTAGTAACAGATAAAAACTGAACTTGAGATAGAGGGAGAGAGCAGATGTGTCAGGGTGGTTGTCAGCTAGCTGTCTGTGCCAGGCTGAACAGAAAGAACGGCAGTGTCCTTGTGGCCCCAGTGTCCTGGGGAAGCTGCTTATGCGCCACAACCTCAATTTCTTCTCTTATGAAATGGAGATTCCTAGCCAGGTGCTAGTGGCCCATGCCTGTAATTCTAGCTCCTCAGGAGGTTGAGATCTGAGGATCGGGGTTCAAAGCTAATTCAGACAGGAAAAATCCTAAGATTCTTATCTCCAGTTAACTACCAAAAGGCTAGAAATGGAGCTGTAGCTTAAGTGCGAGAGTCCCAGCCTTGACAAGCTAAGAGACACTGCCCGGAGTTCAAGTCCCAGTTCCAAAACACAGACACACACAGACACACACACACACACACACACACACACACACACACACACACACATGCAGTGGAGATTCCTATCTTATGTATCGAGCAGGAATTCAAAGGATTAAATGATTCAGGACATATAAAGGTTGATCGTGAACAGGAAAGCTTTATGGCATGCTGAGATAGCTGTACAATTGAACTAAAGGCGCCCAATCCATAGATTGTCGCAAAGACTGCATGAGATCACTCACACAAGATTTCTTGCCATATTACCCCTGGTACTAGAGTAAATGAAGTCTCTCCCCTCTGGTTTTCCTACACAAAAATGTCATGTTCATTGCACCTCCTTCCCCATTTCCTCTCTGCTCTGCTCTGCGGGAGAAGCTAGAATGTATAGTTAGGCCCCTTTGCTGTCGCCTTCTTATGTGAGTTCATTTCCTTGGGGTGGCCCATATTGGATTAGGCCTTGGTTCTCTTGCACGGGTCTTCACGTGCCATGATCAACGCCATGATCTTGCCTTTGCCTCTCCCCGAGTCTCCTAATCAGATGCTGTCAGTTCCTCTTGCTGTCTCACCACCATTCACAGCTGTCAGTCACTTTTTCTGAAGCCCCCAAATGCATGCAGACATGTTCAACATTCAGTCCACATGTTAACATGTCTCTGACTCTCACTTCACATGGTAAAATCCACAATGGCAGGACCCTGTTTATTTGTTCTTCGCTTAGTTTCTGGTACATAGTAGATGAGGAAATGGATAAATGAGTATCAATTGCCTCCCTGGTGATGGATACGCTTTCCAGAGAGTCTGCTAGAACCAGGCATTGGTTCTCTTCATATTTTTCAGTCATGTAATCCATTGGTGGCTAAGTGAGGGTTCAGTGCTAAGGGCGACAGGAACATTCATGTTCAGTTCAATAACGTTCTGATCACTTGCTACTGCTCTATAATTTCCAGCCATTCACTGTGACTTTGTCTCTACAGGGCTTAATTTCACTAGTTGGAATAAACAAAGCGAGAACGTGGTGACTGGGGCAGGTCACACTAGCTGCCTAGTGGTATACAGTAACATGAACTGGTTGGTGGGATTGTTGTTTCGAGCTGGCTGCTTTCTGAGGCACGGACAGGTGGCTTTGCTGCTGGTGATAAGAGGACCCGGCAGAGAGAAGCAGCTGGAAGTTTGAGTTATAGACCCAACTAGCCCCAGTGCAGCCTCAGGCAAGTTATGTAAATTTCCCTGTCAGGTGCTTCCTGAAACAGGGAAGTAGTGGATGGGATAATAGAAATAATTCTGAGAAACTGGGTCCCACTGTGGTATAGGGTGTACCTGTTGCTCAGAGATGGGGTAAAAATACTCCGAAACGATGAGGCATTATGGGAGGGACTGGCTAGTGTTTTGTTCACTATGCATTTTTCTTTGACTTGCTTCTGTCTTTATCCCTACTGCTTCTTTACTCTTCTTTTTCTCTTTCAAAGTTTTTATTTGATTGATTGATTGATTGGTTTTTGGTGCCAGTGCAGGGACTTGGGCCTGGGTATTATCCCTTAGTTTTTTGTTTTTGTTTTTGGTTGGTTGTGGGGCTTGAACTGTGGGCCTGAGCACTGTCCCTCAGCTCTTCAGCTCAAGGTGAGCACTCTACCACTTGAGCCACAGCACCACTTCCAGTTTTCTAGTGGTTTATTGGAGATAAGAGTCTCATGGTCTTTCCTGCCTGGGCTGGCTTTGAACCGTAATCCTCACATCTCAGCCTCCTGAGTAGCTAAGATTATAGGTGTGCGCCACTGGTGCCCAGCAGTTTGTTTTTTGTTTTTCCTCCTCCATCTGCTGTCCAACCACTTGAGCCAAAGCTTCACTTTCAGCTCTTGCTGGTTCATTGGAGATAAGAGTCTCAGAAGCTTTTCCTGCCTGGGCTGACTTGGAGCCATGATTCTCAGATCTCAGCCTCTTGAGTAGTTAGAGCACAAGCATGAGCCATGCTGATACGCTGATGATGCCTCGGACTTTTTTTTTTCCTCTAAGATCATTGGATAAGTAGAAGATTGGAAAATAAACCTTTTTTTTTAATTTTGGAGAGAAAATGTATGCAAGAGAGTGCAATTAGGCCCTTAGAAAGCTAAAGAAAAGTGAGTATCTGAAAGCTTTTATTTTCTAATATGCTACTATGATGACAAGATGTGAGATTGTGGTGCTAAGAAAAATGGTTACAGCTGGATGCTGGTGGCTCATGCCTGTAATCCTAGCTACTCAGGAGGCTGAGATCTGAGGACCATGGTTTGAAGCCAGCCTAAGCAGGAAAGTCCATGAAACTTTTATCTCCAATAAACTACTCAGAAAAAGATGTAAGTGGTGCTGTGGCTCAAGTGGTAGCCTTGAGCTAAAGAAGCCCAGGGACAGCACCCTCGCCCTGAATTCAAGCCCCAGGACCAGCATCAAAAAAAAAAAAAAGAAAAAAGAAAAAAAAGGAAGAAAAGAAGAGAAAAAAGAAAGAAAGAAGGAAAGAAAAAAGCAAGCAAGCAAGCAAGCAAGCATGCAAGCAAGTAAGCAAGCAAGAAAAGTAGCTACATATCTTGTTATGGCTGATGGAGAGAGACTTTACTTTGAATGATCAACTATTTATTTAATGAATTAATATTCACAGATGAGTATCATTAGAATTTTTATCCTTAGCAGACAGCCTGAAGATGAAAAGAAGGAAGATGCTGTGTGTGATTCTATGGGATTTAAGTTGTGTTTGTTTTTGAGACAAAGCTCTCCCAAGAGACTTCCCTCTAGCCTTGGCCTTTTCTTGCCTTTCCCACCTCTCTCCCCCACTCTCTTCCCCCCTCCTCTCTTTCTCCCTCCCTCTCTTCCTCCCTCCCTTCCTCCTCCCTCCCTCCCTCCCTCCTTTCTTCTGTCCCCCCTCCCCTCTCTTTGGGCACTGTCCTATAGCTATTTTCTTTCAAGGCTGGTATTCTACCATTTAAGCCACCATTCCATTTCATGAGCTTTCCTGACTGAGCTGGTTTTGAAGGGAGATCTTCAGCTTTCAACCTCCTGAGTAGCTAAGATTACAGGTGTGAGGTACTGGTGCTAGGCCCCTCCCATATCTTACTATTTTCTTCTCTTCTATTTCTTCCTTTCCTTTATTCTACAATTCTGCTTTCCCTTTCTCATCCCTTGGGGTAATTGGAGAGGGAGGATGTGGTCAGAATGGATGAGGTGAGATATATTCCAGTTCCCTTTTTTTCCTCCACCTCAAACCCTTAGCAGATGTGGGGCTTAATCAAATCATCTTTGCCCAGACCACGAGTGGAAACTCCAGAAACCTCAGTCTAGGGACATTATGGCCACAACCACACTCTCAGTGGCAGAATCATTCTAGAAAGTGTCCCGACCAAGAATGTCAGTCACACTGTCTAAGAGATTCATCTATACTGTGGTGGTGAAGATGCCACAAGAATCTGCTAGTGCTGGGTGATGGCATCCATTTGTAAATGAGCCATTTGGATTTGATGGAGAATCTTAGACTGCTGTTTGTGGTCACTTATGCTGTTCTAGTTGAATGTATGGAGATTTTATTTTAAATTTTTTTTTTATTTTTTTTTATTCAAGGCTAGCATTACTATCACTTGAACCACAGCACCACTTCTGGCTTTGGTGCTTAATTGAAGATAAAAGTCCCATGGACTGTTTGGGCTGGCTTCAAACCATGATCCTCATATCTCAGTCTCCTGAGTAGCTGGGGTTACAGGTGTGAGCTCTGACACCTGGCTTGTCAGGTGTCATTCTAAGCCCAGTCTCGCTGCAGGCAAATGGACTGGTCTCAGTAATAATGGTTATTGCCTCTCTTCGTATAATCTGAACACTACTTAGAATCACAAGTTTGAGACAATGATGATGATTACTATACTCAGTTTTCTTATTAATCAAAAGACAAAAAGAAAATAAGGATAGAAGGCCATAAGAAGTGCCTCTTTTCTTTTTCAGTTTGTTTGATTTGTCTCTTTGGGACAGTCTCAGTATGTAGCTCAGGCTATCTAGAAGTCAGGATCCTTTGACTCTGCTTCTAGAGTGCTGGAATTTCAGGTGTCCACTACTATGCCTGGCTAGGGATACGCTTGTTTAATATACTAGGTCATAATCGAGACTGAGGTTTATTTTCACCATTTTTGTTACATGGAAATATACACTTGTCTCTAAGCTTATGGATGTTTGAACTCATTCACCAAAGGCAGGACTACTTGTAATGTTATCATATCTTTTGTTGTTGTTGCTGTTCTTGTTTTTATTCTTAGGTCTCAGAGAGGCTCAGTGACTGGAAAATTCCTTTTGTTATTGGCTGATGGGTATGGAATTGTGACATTTCCACACATTTATTATACAGTGTATCATAATCAGCCTCAACCCCTCTGTCATTCTTCCTTATCTGACTCCTCTTTCTTTTTTCCTCCCTTTTTTCTCTTAAAAAATTTTTTTTTTGGTGGCCTGAGATCAGTACTCAAACTCCATACCTGACACTTTCACTCATTGGCTGGTGCTCTACCAGTTAAGTCATACCTCCAATCCCTTTTTCCCTTTTAAAATTTAACTTATTTTAAAAAAAATTGGACTCCTCCTTTTAAAAACAAGTTCAACAGTTCATTGTTCTATTTTCATACATGCCAATGAATGACACGGAACATATTTATCCTCATTCACCCTCTTCCTTCGCCCTCCCCCCTCTGTGGGCCCCCTCCCCCACGACAGAGCCTCTTTGACTTTCCTGTCTACAGCAGAGAAACAACGCTTAAACACAACACTTAAAAACAAATTTCTTTTCCAAAGGAAGTACATGCTTACTTTAGAAACCAGAGAAAATATAGATAAACACAAAGAAAAATAAATGAAAATCTGTTCTCACTGTGTAGAGATAACTCTGCAATATTTTGATATGGCTCCTTTCATTGTTGAGCCATAGGAGTGTCTGTGTGTTAAATGTAATTATTCTACATATCATTTTGTAAACTATTTCTTTCAAATAACTATGTTTTATAAGTAGATTCATTATATATATATATATATATATATATATATATATATATTTCTAAAATGCCATTCAGCAGGCAGAATTGCATTGAATGTAAACACTTTTTAAAAAGTGAAACATTGGCAAGTGGACAAATGAAAAAACAAGGTAGCCATCCATATTTTCAGCTTATGTGGAACACTTGATATTTGTGGATGGAAAATGGCAAGATGGACTGCAGAAAGGAAAATAGCTGCAACGTGGTGTTCCTAGCTAGGAAGCAACAGATTGGCAAAATGAAAATCCAAGATCCTTTCTGTGGGGAAGGACTCATAAAAGCCATGAAGTGCTTTAGGCATTTAGCATCAGGCAAGCTGAATATAAAGAAGATGGACCCAAACGATATACTTCAAATGGGGTGAAAAGTACCAGTAGTTTTATTTATTTATCTGAGAACTTGCGTAGGCACTTTGTCATGTGTTCCACAGGGATTTACAGATTTTCAAAGCATGATCTTATTTGGACTTTATGTTAACTCTGCACATGGAATAGTAGACATTCTTATCTCTGTTTTACAGCAAGAAATGGAGGCAAAGTATCATCCTCTCATGATCACAAGCATAAGATAAGGCAATTGCATCTAGAACCCGTGGCTTCTAGTTTGTGGTAGGGTTTTCTTCATTAGGCAAAACTCACTCAACCCATTGTCACCATGATCCATGAGTGCTGAGTGTGAGTTTGAACTGAGCCATAGTGACTTGTGTAGGGCAACAGTGTGACTACATTACTTATACAAGGCCACAGTCTTGCTCTACAGCTTCCACGCTGACAATAAGAAAAAGTGTGATTTTGTAGAAAAGGACCAGTAAAAATGTCTTAGACAGCTTTGGAAACTGAACTGAGAGCAAATAAAACATAAGTGACAGTTCTTTAATAAACCATGGTGCTTGTCTACCATTGGGTTAAAGTTTTTAATTTTGTTTTTCAATCATTGTCTTCTGAATAACTTAGAACCCTAGAAAGAAAGGTTCAGGTTTAAAGACCACCGCTTTCTAAAGAAGATAGGGAGCTCAGCATGGAAGGCTCACGCCTATAATCCTAGCTACTCAGGAGGCTGAGTATGATCTGAGGATCATAATTTGAAGCCAGCCTGGGCAGGAAAGTCCACAAGACTCTTAATCTCCAATTAACCACCAGAAAACTGGAAGTGGAGTTGTGGCTCAAAGTGGTAGAGCACTAATCTTGGGCAGAAGAGCTCTGGGACAGCGCCTTGGCCCTGAGTTCAAGCCCCAGGATACCCAGGATATACTTTCTCTCTCTCTCTCTCTTTCTGTCTTTCTCTCTCTCCCCCTCTCTCTCACACACACACAGAAGACAGGGCATTTCCACTATGAAAAAATCACACCCATTATATAGAAACTTCTTACATGTGGACCTTTTCCCCAACACATCTACAGATTCGAGCAGCAGAGAATCCTCTGCTCTTCTCGTGCTCACAACACGCTGACATGCCGGTCGTGGCTCTAAACGATGCAATCTGATAGCATGACAGCTTCCTGTTCTAGCCTTAATTATTTCTTTTTATGTCTGTATTTAAGATGCTTCCATTTGTGATTCATTTTTTATAATTGCACATGATGCTTACAATATACTTGTCTATTGCTATTATTTTTTTCCTTCTGAGCTCTTGCCAGTGGGTGCAATTCATGCAAATATGATGATAAAGACAGAAGGATCTCAGTGTGACTTTGATCTTTTGTTTGTTCGTTTTTTTTTTTTTTTTGGGTCCGGTCGTGGGGCTTGAACTCTGGGCCTGTGCGTTGTCCCTCAGCTCTTCAGCTCAAAGCTAGCGTTCTACCACTTGAGCCACAGCGCCACTTCCGGCTTTTCTCTTTTTGCTTAGGTGGTGCTGAGGAATCGAACCCAGGGCCTCAGGCATGCAAGGCAAGCGCTCTACCACTGAGACACCTTCCCAGCCCTCTCAGTGTGACTTTGAAACCTCAATTGTTGTGGTGCATGACTCGAGAACTCAGTGGGTTCCATGTGAACGTGTGAAATCCCCCTCCCTTGCCTCCAGGGCCAGCTACTGGTTCCCAGAGGAGTCCCCAGAAAATGAGATGGATGAAGGCTCTTTTCTGCTCCTACAGGAGCTCCATCATGGCTCCTTTGCCCCTGGAGAACAAAAGCAAGAGACAACCTATGGGGTGGTGGGAAGGTAAACAGCCAGAGTGCGGACTGTGGAACATAAAATCTCACTCATGGAAGGGAAGAGTGGGGGATAGTTTGGAGTTCACTGGAGGTGGCGACCAATCATCTTTCTCCTTCCCTTTCCTTGGCTGCATTCAAAGAAGCAGAAGCTGTAGCAAATTCTCAGAATTGGGCCCCTTTCTATGTTATCTGTGCCAAATGGTTCAAGAGAATGCAGAATTGAACGTCTTCTATTTCCAATAGCTACCCTCTGATGTGGGACAGGAGTGGAAAGAGAAGAAAGGGAAAGAAACTTGAATTAGGAGGAGGAGGTGGAGGAGAAGGAGAAGGAGAAGGGGAAGGAGGAGAAGGAGAAAAAAGAAATAGAGGAACTGAGAAAGAGTGAGAAGGAAGGAAAAGAGTCAGAAGGGCGAAAGGGCGTCAGCGGGCCTCCAATGGCACGAGGGGCCTGCTTGGACGGTGCCAGCCTTTGAATGACTGTCACTCCAGCACCTGGGACTTCCTCTTTCCCAGACGCGCAGAGCTGCTGTTTCACTGGTAACAATAAGTTAATTGAATAGCCTGTAGACAGATGGGCGTGCTGTGACTCTGAGCTGTGGACTCTTTTGTTATATTTGTATGTGAGAAGGCCCAAAATAGCACCTACCTTTCAAGCAAACACATGGACACACACACACACACACACACACACACACACACACACACACAGGTCTGTGTGCTCACTGCTCAAGCATGCCTTCCATAAAGCACTTGATTTCCCTTCTTCTGCCTACTCTCTCTCTCTCTTTCTTTCTTTCTTCCTTCCTTCCTTTCTTTCTTTCCTTCTGTCCTTTTTTCCTTCTTTCTTTCCTTTTCCTTTTTTTTTTCTTTTGTCAGTCGTGGGGCTTGAACTCTGGGCCTGGGTGCTGTCCCTCAGTTCTTTAGCTAAAGGCAAGCCCTCTACCACTTGATCCACAGTACCACTTCTGGTTTTCTGGTGGGTCATTGGAGATCAGAGTCTCATGGACTTTCCTGCCCAGCTGGCTTTGAACCACGGTCCTCAGATCTCAGCCTCAAGTAGGATTACAGGCATGAGTCCCCAGGGCCCAGCACTCCTGCCTACTCTTTTCCACAAGTCACCTTTTCAAGTTGCTTCTGAAGTAGCTGAACATGTTTTGAAGTAAGGGTATTTGAGGTGTGAAGCTATTTGATCAGGATTTGTGCCACAGAGCATCTGGTTCTAAAAATGTGTGTACAGTGCTCACCTGAATATTCGATCCTGGGGCTCAAATCCATCTCTTTTCATATAGTTTTGTGTCTTTGACTCATTGTCCAGAGTGAAAATACAGACTTGCTTCATTTTGAAGTAGCAGAGACCAGTAATGGCCTGGATTCCATCTCCATATTCTGATGGCTCATCAGGACCAATGCTTCCTAGGATGGGCCTGTGTGGGTTGCCAGTCTGATTTGACTGGTTGCTCTGCCATTTTGGTTCACTTAAAATGTGCCATCGCACCATCAAACAGACTACTACATTCAATGTACTCAGACGTGTCCTCTAGTCTCTGCTTTTGATGAGGTGTCCGGTGAGACAAGAGAGAAACTGAACATGGTGACACATACCTCTAATCCCAGCCCTTGGGAGGCTGACACAGGAGGATTAAGAGTTCCAGGACAGGACAGGCTGGGCTAGATAGTGAGAACTTGTCTACTCTGTCTAAAGAACAAATAAAAACAAAAACAGGCCAAACCAAAAAACAAACAAACATGCATCAACAAAAATAAAATACCCCCCAAACAAACACAAAACAAAACAACAACAACAAAATAAAAGAAAAAAGAAAAAAAACCCCCAAGAGGTAGGTAGAATAGGGGTTCCATACCTTATTCATGGACACTAGAAATTGTGTGCTGAGGCAAGGTTATCACATGTTAAGATCAGGAGAATATTAATGGACAGGAGGACACACAGTTGTTTCTCATGGGCTCCGCAGCTGTGAGTTCAACCAAATTGTGAATTGAAGAGATTTGGGCAAAACAACAGTTTGCATCTGAACTGAGCATGTGTGGACTTTCCTATCATTATTCCCTAGACAATCTAGTATAAAAAGCGGTGCAGATAGCACTTACCTTGTCTCTGGAATGTAAGTACCTTCAGGATGATTTCAAGCCCACCGGAAGATGTCTTTAAGAGATGTGCAAATACGATGCCCGTCTTATCTGAGGGGAGGGACCGCCTCAGTTTGCAGGTTGCAGTATTTGCAGGAATCTTTCCTCCACGGGTACCAAAGATCAAATGTAGATAATTGCTCAGGGACTTAACAACCACCCCCATTCTATTTCTCCTTCAGCCAAGTCACTTACTTCCTAGCTCCCGCCCACCCCCCCAAAGAAACTTGGGGAAGTTCAAATGGAGTTGGATGTATAGCTCAACAATTCCATGCATGGCAGGCTCCCCTGGGAAGCTGGCTAGGGATGTCAGGGGGTCCTGATGTGGACAAGAGACTCCATTTTGGGAAACACAGGAAAGGGGATTTGAACTCAAAGCCCGTTGTTTTCAAATGAGTCCTACCCGAGGCCTGCTACAGAGAGAGCGGCTAAGAGAGTGGCCAAGTAATATGGACTTGTCTCAACTTTCAAGGAGCTGGGTCTGATGGAGAGTCTGTGAAGTTACCAGAGGTGAAGGAGGAGGACAAGGGTGGGCACAAGAAGCCCCTGAGTCAGGCTAGGGAATGGAAGGAGATGAGGGTGCCAATTGAGCCAACCCACTGAGGCCTGGAGTTGACAGCAGAGCTGACTAAGGTCTGACTATTCACATGGTGGTGAAATGGGGAAATAATTATTCGGTGACTCATTTGCTGTCTTGCGTCTTATCAAAGCTTGAGGAGAAAATACTGGTGTGAGATAGGCTTTGAAGAACAGAGGATTTGGGGAGCTGGTGCTTTTCTCTCCTCAAGACACCCCTAAGGAAATGGTATGGATCCATTTCCTTTGCCATTCGCATGCGTGCGTGCGTGTGTGCGCGCGGTGTGTGTGTGTGTGTGGTGAAGGCAGAGGTGGGAAATGCTGTGATCTGGACCTTCACCCATTTGCTCCTAAGTGACCCTGCATCCTAGGCAAAGGCTGGTGGATCAGCCTCCCATAGATGGAAAAGAGAGGAGGCATGTGTGGAGGAGGAGGCTCTCAGTGGGTGGAAGAAGTCCGGCTCCTGGAGGCCAATCAAGGCCCAGGTTTCCCTTTGGAGTCAGGGATGGTGGGAAGCAGGTTACTGCTTGGCCAGGAGGTGTGGGAGGCCTGGGTGGGTCTTGGGAGGCTGGGAGAGCATATACACAGAGGGGTGGGGCCATTGCTGGGCTCTAGGGTAGAGAGTAGCCAATGGTGGAGGAGAGCCAAGGCTAAGGGCAGATAGATTGGCAGGAGCCAACCTGTTGGGCTTCAGATGACTTCCTAGGGAGTGGAGTGGGGGTGAGGGCTGTGGGAGAGGAGGAGGCTGAGTGTGCAAATGCTGGAGACTTCCAAACAAGCCGCATTTCTACCCATGGTGGAGTCTCATTCCCAAGCTGTATTTCTACTCATGGTGGAGTCTCATTCCATGCTGACGTGCTGGCTGGGCAGGGTTGGGAGCTATTTCTGGGGCAACTGAGACCAGGTGGCTAGTGAAGGGAATACAGATGACTCCTGAGAATCCTGGACCAACGGTGGTGGCTGGCAGGTGCCCAGCCTCTCCTTGGGGGTCCCTTGTCCTCTTTGTAGAACAGAGTTGGACATTTTCTCCTTCCTACCCAGAGCTGCCACTGGAGGAAGAGGAAGACCTCTACCAGATTTCTAGGCAGATAGCCCCCCTCTCACGGTACCTGGGCAAGGTGAGGGCCATCACTACAGGCAAGAGGCTCTTTCTTAAAGAAACAGGCGCAAACTAGGTCAGTTTCAGGGCTGGAGTGTTGCAGTGATGCCTGAGAAGTGGGTGTGGCCTCCAGGGATGGGCAAATGGGTTCTAAAAAAAATGTCTTCCTCCCCCCCCCCACGAGCCCCTCCCCACTGTGTGGCATTTTCTCCTGTTTTTTTTTTTCCCCAGAAGTAAATGATGGGCCTCAACTTCTTTTATTTGTTTTAGTTCTGTTTTTCTTTTTTAACAAGTGAGATTGCTTCTTCCTCCTGTCGGCCTTTTTATTTGCTTCTCCGTTGTTTGGGGGCTCAGAACCCAGGACCTCGAAGCTCTATGGACTGTGATGCCTGTGGGGTGCTGTGCACGGTGATTCTCAGAATAAAGGAAACATTTGCTATCCGTGCTGAGAATGAGCTCTGAGATCAGCCCTTGCTGGAGGCGGAGTTGGGAGTGAACTTTGCTGGTAGCCTGCAAATGAGCTATCTGAGTGAGAGTATTCTGACGGTTATTAGATACCTCTGAGAAGCCACCAGAGAAGTCAATTCCTTTGCTGTCTGGGACAACATGTTCACAATCACCATGTCTGAAGCTTGAGAAGTGTTCTTTTTTCAGCCCCATTTTTATTTATTTCTGCAGGCGGTAGGGGTTTGCTGTTTCAATATGATTTCAGGGAGATTTGATATTACCATCTTTTCATCTGAGGAAGTGAGACCTGCTGTGGCATTTTTAAAAAAAAGATAATTTCTTGCCATGTAGCTCAGGCTGGTCTTGAACTCTCAACCTTCCTGCCTCAACTTTCTGAGGGCTTGTGTTATAGACGTGTGCCACCACTCCCAACTTGAAGTGAGGCCTGAGAAAGGCATTCTTGATCTTTTTCTGAACCTTCTTAAACCTTCGAACATTCTTGAACCTTCTTGATCCCTTTGGCTTTGTGTTTGAGGAGCCTCAGAGTTGATCATAAACAAACAAGCTTTATAACGAACAGCTTTTAAGCGTGTAACAGCTCATCAGACAACATATTGTCTCTTCGTTGTCTGTATATATGGACATTTTATCCATATCTGTTAGTATTTTTTTTTTTTTTGGGTCCGGTCGTGGGGCCTGAACTCTAGCTCTGGGCGTTGTCCCTCAGCTCTTCAGCTCAAGGCAAGCGCTCTACCACTGAGCCACCTTCCCAACCCCATATCTGTTAGTATTATCCCTACCTTTGGTCCTCAGCTCCACCCAGACCTGAGCTCCTTTCAGAAGAAGATTTTCAGGACCCAAAGACCTGGTCCGTTGGAAGGGTCCTTAAGGATCCTTTCAGTATCTCTCCTGTGGTCCTTGCAGGATTGGTTCTCTGGAGGTTTGAACTGAGTAGGTGGGTCATCAGAACATTGGGTTAACAAAGCTCCTCATAATGGTGATGGTGGAGGCCATCTTTCCTGACCACGACTCAGCTGGCATCGGCCAGTGATGGATGGACTTCATTTTGGAGGTGGGGATTTCCTATTGTTGTGACCCAGCTTCTTTCCTGTCTCTTTGCATAGGAAATGTAACCTGAACAAAATAAAAATGAGTGATCACGTTTTCTCTTGAGATTTTTTTTTGGTGGGGGAGGGGCACTTGTTGAGGAGAGCCTTAGCATCGAAGCTTAGCGGACATAAGCACTGACTTGTGGGCACTGGCTCAGCCAGGCCCAGAAAGGCTGTCATGAACTTGTATCAAGGTTTTCTTGGAGTATGGTATCACATCTTAGTTCCCATGAACTCATCGATCTGGTTTCTTTCAGAGCTGGATTCAGAGACTTTGCCTATTTGTAGGTTTGAGATCTCTTTGGGGAGCTCTGTGGGAGCTGTAATCTGTCACCATCTCCTTCCTATCCCTATTCATTTGGGCTCTGATTGGAAACCATGCAGGCTTCCAGTCAGGGTGGCTTTGAACCAAGATCCTCAGATCTCAGCCTCCTGAGTAGCTAGAATTAAAGGCCTGAGTTACGGATGCCAGGTTAGGTCCACACATTTTTAGATAAGCAAGAAGGGAGGGGGGCATCCCTGTGTGTCTGCTCACCATGGTGTCCATCAGCTCAAGAGCCTTGCATTAGGGAGTCAGCACCCCAACAAACAGCTCTCAGATGAACATGTAACTGTACTCAGACAAAATATTCAGATTGGCCTCCAAGACCACAGGTGTGCAGAATCTGAGCTGCTACCTCCAGGAGTGTGAGCTGGTGGCTCAGCAGCCACATCTGGCCCAACGGAGCCCATCACCATCCCTTCAGTGCCACAGGTTCCAACTGTGCATCTATTTGATTGCTTTCTTTGGTAGAGGAAGTTTGTCCAGGAGAGTCATGTGGGCGACATTCACAGCAAGAAGACAATTCCCTTTCAATCCCTCATGAAATAATTGGAACTGAATGGTGGTTGGCCACTACCAAATACTCTTAAAGCAATAGGGATGATGGAAATGTCATTACATTGACCTTTGATCTGCTCCAGAGAAAGAGATGATGGAGAACAGCTCATTTATGGCTGTTCCCAAGAGGAGAAACGTTTGGAAATCACTGGAGGTGACACAGAAATTCCCACTACAGCAAGTCAGTCTCTGTAAGCTTTGGTTGCAGGAGTTGCCTGTCTGAGTTCCTGGCTCTGTGGTTTTAAAAGTCCTTCTTCCTTCATTGGCAGCTGCTCCAATAGTTCTACTCCATGAAGCCCCAAAGAAACAAAGCCATCCGCTTGTTTCTACAACAAAACAATAGTCTGTTGTTTGTTGTGGTTGTTGTTGTGTGTATTTCAACTATTGGAGCCAGGCTTGAATACTCTACAATTTGAGCTACTCCCTCAGTCTCCATCTCTCTCTCTCTCTCTCTCTAATTCTGGAGATAAGGTTTTGTTAATTTTGCCTGGAACTCACGATTCTCTTGTCTCTTTCTCCTAAATAGCTGGGATTTTAGTTGTGCTCTAATATGCTCAGCATCACTAGTCTTTACTAAGATTTGTTCTACTCATGAAACATTGTGCAGTTTCTTAATAAAATTCCACAGTGACAGTTGGGGTGTGACAGAGCTCCATAGCACTTTGGGGGGGGGCCCTGAGAACTGAGGAAATATCAGAAGTGGATTTTTTTGTGTTTGTTGACTGAAATTAAAATTTCTGTAACATTTGATTCTCAAATACAAGATTATAGTCAGTTTTTTTTCCTATGAGATGCCCTAAAAAGAACTTCATCCCTCCGTTCCACCCTTCCTTCCTTCTTCCCTCCATCTCTCCCTTCCTTCCTCCATTCTTTCCTTCTTTTTTCCTCCTTTCCTTTTTAACTTTCTTCATTCCTTCCCTCCCCCTTTCACTCTCTCTCTTTTTCTTTTTCATTGGTTTTCAACTTAGAGCCATCATTTGTGTGTGTGTGTGACCATTAAATTTGTGCCATTAATAATTGCCATTAGATTTTTGGCGACCTTTTGCGTGTAACAGTCAGAGAATTTGGGGTGAGGCCGCCAGGGCTTGTGCTCTGGCTCTGCCACGTAGTCAGCACTCGGGCATGGTTGACTCATTAGTTGCCGGGACCTCAGTGTCTTCATCTGGCCATGGCAGTAAATATGCCTACGTCTTAGGCTTGCTGGAAGATTTCACGACATGAACACTTGAGAAATGCTTCCCTGAGCTGTTGGATGTCTCAGGCACTCGGTAGATGGCATTTCTGATTTTGGCTGAAGAACTGGCCCTTGGTTACGACCTGCTAGGAGGGGTTCACAGGGGTGGTGTGCTTCATGAAGTAAAGCAGGAGCTTCTCCCCCTTGTCTCTGCAGTGCTGGGTAGGAATGGCCTTGAGTGGGGGCCTGCGGAGCATCAGATCGCCTCCTCGATGTCATGCTGGCTGTGGAGGCTTGGTTTATCTCCTCTACTGGGGGACATGGTCTGACTGCAAACGGGAGATAGTCAAACCCAGGCTCAGCAAAACTCAATGATAGCTAATGGCTCCCGGAGTCAGGCAATGGTGCCTTATTCTCATCCCATCCGACTCTCTTGGGAGTTGTAAGTCCCTGTAAAGTCTTGCCATTGAAGATGTCAGTGAATGGGTAAGCGTGTAGGTGATAGAGCCATCTGTGCCCTCTCCTGGCTCTATCACCTTTGAGTTGGGCTATCTAATGGGGCTGCTTTCTGACTCCAACATGAGGAGAAACACTGTACCTACTCCTTGAGGGTGCAGTGGAAGGAAGGGATGACTTGATAACACGCAATCACTGGCTGACAGCACGTAGTCATCACTCAATAAATGGGAGCTATTTCAAAATGTTAAACCTTCTTACCAGATTCGAGCGGAAATACGGTCTGAGTTCCCAAGGCCGGCAGCCTCTCTTCGGCCCTGTGGCCCTTCGATATTACCACTTTAATAAGAATTCACCCTGCCCCTACCCTTATGCTTGACCTCTTCCTATCGTCACAGCTTCCTGTCTGATGCATCGCTGCTGACTTTAGGAGGTGCAGGAAAAATGTTGTGGTCTGGTCTGTGTAGCAAAAATATTTTGTGGGCGGCCCCGTTGATTAGCTTTATTATTGTTCTTAATGCACTGCACATGGGCAGTCCAACATGTTTGGAAAGAGGCCATATTGACTTTAAAGACAGATGATCTAAAACTAGCTTTCCTCCAATTGCGGATTCAAAGAATTCTAGCCAATGTTCCCAAGAACTGCCACCCAGTATTTGGTGGTATTTTCCCTGTGACCACCGATGTTTCTTATACTCCCGCCCAACCCTAGAGATCCTGTCCTGGATCTCTGAGTGATGTAGCTTATAAAATAACATCTGAGTTTTAATATCTTAGATTGTATTTTCATTGAAGGTATCCGTGATTTAAAGACCCAGAAGATGAAGCTTGCTATGAAAAATGGCGCTCTCTCCTAAACTTTTCTTTTTTTTTAAATTTAATTTTATTTTATTTGTGAACATACTGTACAGAGGGGTTACAATTGCATGGGCAGGATAATGCGTACATTTCTTACCAAGCATT
>NW_012267225.1:1111735-1178195 GCF_000151885.1 Dipodomys ordii | reverse complement strand
CTTCCTTCCTTCCTTCCTTCCTTCCTTCCTTCCTTCCTTCCTTCCTTCCTTCCCTTGTTCCATCCAGCCCTCCTTCCCTCCCTTCCTGCCTTTTTCCCTCCCTCCCTCTTTATTTTCCAACTTTCTGACATAGCATGATCTCTGATCATGTTCTGAAGAAGAAATCTCTATGGCCTCTTTTGGCAGAAGAGGGTGAGGGTGGCTTTCCTTCAGGGATTTGTGCTATTCCCGCCTCCTGCCCAGAGCCAGCAGGCATGTTGAAGAACTAAGAGGAGCCTCATGGAAGCAGGTGTCATGCGAGCTGTGAGCTTCAGCCTCACACAACGCAACTCCCAACTTCTGACTGCAGTGTCTCATGCAGTTGGTTGACCAACGAATCTGTGGTTGGGAAAAGGAAGCTAAGCTTGATTGACCTGGGCAAGTCATGAAACTCGTTGCAACCTGTGGGACACAGCCCAGCGTCACTATTTCTGGTATCTCCCCTGCACTTTTCAGGAGGGAAGGCTTTGATTTGTATCATATAAGAAAAAAAGAAGCTCAATAAAAAGCACTGGGCGCTGTGTCTCTACACGAGCTGTTTTAACAAATTAGCACAAGGGAAGCTTTTGCAAATGAGAGATTAAATTTCCTTGTTTTTGTTGGAAATCTCCCTTGGTCTCTGTCAGCAAATGTGCTGTTAACATTCTTTCTGTGTTGGACTGGCTTTCAGTTCACTTGTTTTTATTTCTTTTGTTCTTGCTATTGGTCTTCAGTGAACATCTCTCTGGGAGGAGGCAGTTAGTAACTCTGGTCCCAGCTTAGGTAGACTTCCTGGAGGGGAAAGGGCGCGCATAGCATGCCAGATAAAATCTAGCATGCTCTGGCTATTATTTGAACTACGAATAAAGAAGGTGGAACATTGTATTTCTTAAATAGAAGTATGACATACATACTTTGTTCTGGTCCCAACTAGATAATTCAGCTTTCTTAGTTCCGGTTGCAGTTTTTCATCTCTATGGTTTCACTTCATCAAACTCATGGCCTCTGCTTCCACTCTTCAATTCCTACCCACCTTTCAATTCCAGCCGAGGTGCTTGGTACCTGCTAGTTCCAGTTGATGGAGGGTTTTTGTGGTTCTGAATAATTCAGTATTTGTACATTGTTGACAGTTCTTATCAAACACTGCTTTTACTATGACAGAGATTTCCTGTACTGAAGTTACTCTAATTGTGTTGGAGTAGGTTTGGGGCTGATGACATGGTGAGGAAGAGGTGGAAGAAGATCTCTAGAAGGGGGAGTAGATAAGAATTACTGATGGCAATAGTAGCAGTATTGCTGGTTTAATAGTAGCATCCTGAAGACAACTAATAGCTTCAGTTTTTCTTCTCTCTCTTCTTCCTCTTTCTTTCTTTCTTTCTTTCTTTCTTTCTTTCTTTCTTTCTTTCTTTCTTTCTTTCTTTCTTTCTTTTCTTCCTTTCTTTCCTTCCCCTTCTTCCCTTCCTCCTTCTCTCCTTCCTTCCTTCCTTCCCTCCTTCCTTCCTTCCCTCCTTCCTTCCTTCCCTCCCTCCCTCCTTCCTTTCTTCCTTCCTTCCTTCCTTCCTTCCTTCTCTCCCTCTCTCCCTTCCTCCCTATTTGCTTAATAGGAAATACTGGACTTTTCACATAACAGCATCTGAAGGGCATGAATTAAAAATAGCATGAATAAAAAAAGCTACCTTGCTTTGTGAAATTGTATACATTTTTTAAAATAGCAATTGGATGAATATGAAAGAATGAATGCAAACTCCCCTTTCCCCACAGTTTACACTAGGGCCTGCTCTTGATGGCATACGTTCCCTGGGCTTTGACAAATGTATAATGGCATGCAGCCTCCATCACAGTAGCGTGCACAATGCTTGTATTGCTCCAAATCCCTGTGCTCTGCTTTTTCACACCAGTTCTCAAAAAACGGTGATCTTTTCACTCTCTCTATGATTCTGCCTTTTCCAGAATGCCTGATATTTGGGAAAATAGATTATGTAGCCTTTTTCCTGACTGACTGCATAAGTAATATGTGTGTAAGTTCCCTCCATGCCTTCTGTGGCTTGATAGCTCATTTATTTTTAATGCTTAGTAATATTTCACTGTCGAATGCATTATAGCTCAGCCACTCACTTCCTGAAGAATATCTTGGTTGTTTTAGTTTGTGATGACCATGAATAAAGCTGCTGTAAACATTCTCGTGCAGGTTATTGGCTAGACATGTTTTCATCCTTCTGTTTGAATAATAACTAAGAACACAGTTCATCCAGATTGTGAGAAGCCATCAAACTATGAATGGATCAGGAAAATGTGGCATATATGTATATATATATATATATATATATATATATATATATATATGAATTCTATGCCTCTACCAGAAACAATGATATCACCTCATTTGTTAGGAAATGGAAAGACTTGGAAAAATTATTATATTAAGTGAAGTAAGCCAGGCCCAAAGAAATATAGGTCCCATGGTTTCCCTTATTTGCAATAACTAGTATATGTTTAGGACAAGCAGAAAAGGTCAAAAGCTATGTACATATGACCATATAAGATGAAATAAGTGAAATGAACCTCAAAATAGGGATACAAGTGTTTTTTTCTTTCTTGCTATTGTTTTTAATGTGCTTATAATGTACTATATGTTTTTTTTGTTTCTTTGGGATGTTCTTCCCCCCTGGTATAACCCCTGTTTTCATTGTATTTGATGTTGGTGCCCTGCATCTTGTATATACATTTTTCTTTTGGGGAGGGGAAGGGAAAAAACAAAATGCTTAAATAAGGATACAGGTTGACCCATTGTAACAATGAGATGTACAAGACACTATGTTGAAAACTAACTTTACATTTTTGGGCATGGGGAGGGGGACAGGGGTGGGGTGGGGAGGAGTTGGGGAGGTAGGGAGGGAAGGGATGGTAAGGGAAAAACAAAGGAGGGGGTAACAATGCTCGATAGGAAATGTACTCATTGCCTTACTCATGTAACTGTAACCCCTTGGTGCAGTATCTTTACAATAAAAAATACATATTAAAAAAAAGAAGCCATCAAACTATCTTCCAAAGTGCGGGTCTACATCTCAGTGGCACTGTCGGTCCACAGCCTCTAGCATGTAGCAGGTGGTGGTGTATGCCTTTTGGATTTCATTTTTTTTCTAGGAAGTGTGTAATGTTATCCTGTTGTTTTAATTTGCATGTCCATGATGGTATTTGATTTGGAGTATCTTTTTATGGTTTGATTTACCATGGGTGCGTCTTTTTGGTGAGGCGTGTTTATAATACTTTGCCCACATGAACTAATATTTTTTGCTTTCCTATTGAAAAATGACCTTTTAAATCCAATAGCCACTAATTGTACAAATTAATGGTTTTCGCCACGACATTTCTGCATAGGCATATCTAATGCATCAATCACATTCAAATTTTCACTTTACCTTCTCTTCTACTTCCCTTTCATCCTTGTCCTCCCTTCTCAGTCCCCAAATGTACCATTTCTACTTTAAGGTCACTTCTTTTTTCTTCTTCCCATTTTCTGCCTATGAGAGGAAAGTTGTGATACTTGTCTTTCTGTGCCGACATTATTTTGCTTAGCATGATGTTCTCCAATTCTGTTCATTTTTGTTTAGGTGGCAGGATTTCATTCTTCTTTAGAGTCATAGCTCTACTATTTTCTTCATTCATCTGTTGACTTGGCTGTTATGAATAGTGCTGAAATAAATGTGACACACATTTGTCTATTGTACAGCTCATTTGGGCATGAGAGGTAGAGCAGGATCTCATGGTAGTTTTATTTTAAAGTTTTGAAAACCTCCGTACTGATTTCCATAATTTACAGCATTAATCTACCAACACTGCATTAAACTACTAACAGAGTATAAGAGTTTATTTCCTCCCTGCATCCTCCAGCATTTGTTATTTTTGTTCTCTTTGACGACAGCCCAGCTGACTAGGGTGAGATGGAATCTTAGTGTATTTCTGATTGTCATTTCCTTAATGGTTAAAATGTTGAACCTTTTTCATATATTTGTCCTCCCCTCCCCACCACCTTCTCCCCTCCCCTCCCTTCCCTTCCCTTGCCTCTCTCTTTTTCTACAACAAAACACCCACTCACCCCAAAAATAAAGGGTTTCAATGTAAACTATTCATGAACGTATATAAATATACTTTGATCATATTTACTCCTTATCACTTTTTCTTGTTCCCTCTCCTTCTGTTCCTCCTCCTCTACTGGTTTTCTTCCTCTACTCAAATAGTACCCCTTTCATTTCTTTTTCTTACCTAATTTCTTGGGCTACTATTTCTAGTACCATATTGAACAAGGGAACTGAGAGTTTATATCCTATCTTCTTCCTGATCTTAGAGGAAATGTTTTCAGTTTTCCCTCTAGTATAATGGTGGTTATAGATTTGCCATAGATAGTCTTTATTACGTTGAAGTATGATTCTTCTGTCTCTGATTTATTTAGTGTTGTTTTGAAGTTATGCTGAATTTTATCAAATGATTCTTCTGCATCATTGTGATAACCATGTGATTTTCATTCGTGGTTCTATTTATAGACTATATGGTGTTTCTCACTTCATATGTATTGAACTATCCTTTCTTTCCTAGAAGGAAAACAACTTGATCATGGACAATGATCTTTTGAATGTGTTGTTGAATTCAGTTTGTAAACATCTTATTGAGACCTTTTGCATCTATGTTCATCAGGAATATTGGCTTATAGTTCCCCCTTTTTGTTGTGTTTTTATTAGGGTTTGGCATCAGGGCACTGCTAGCTACATGGAATGAGGTTAACAAGAAGGAAAATATACCATAATCCCCTTTTTTGTGGCTCAACAGCTTGTTTAAACATACACAAACACACAAATTAAAATTATTTTGTGATTTCTTACACCATTAGCTTTGTCTCCCCAAGGTAGAAATCAGAAGATGCCCTCTCAGCAGCCTTTTCTGGTGAGATTTCTGCAACCATACACAGCCTCACAGAAGACACGGATTGACCAGTGCTTTGGAGGCTGGAGATGGGTCTCAGAATCCTAGAATCCACAGTGACAGAGGATGGAGGAGGCACTGGGCCTGGACCTTTGTCCACAAACCATTTATAAGGTGCACTTAGGGGAATGTCTTTGATGAAATGGGTTTCAAGTTTGATTTCTTAGACTTCTAGAAGCTTCTATGAGCTTTAATAATATAGCCTTTAATAAAATTTCTGAGGCCAGTTAGAATGTGTGCAACCATGAACCCTGGCAGATGCAGACCTCCCCTCCTAGGTCCTGACAGTTAATCCTTCCCCCTTCCTGCTGCATTTAGTGAGGCATGACCTACAGAAATGACCTCAACTACCTGGATCCTGCCAGGACTGTCTCTCTGGTGGGAATTAGCATCTCCTAGCCCCGAAGGGCAGCAGCTGCAGTCAGAAGGGTGATGTATAAATTGACTTCGGGCTGAGATCCAAAAAAAATTTTTTTTCTTTTTCTGTGCAATTCTGCCAGAATTCAGGTTAACTTGTAGGCTGGGTTGGCTCATGTTTCAAGAGACCTAGGAAAGCAAAGCACTATTTGAGATGACATTGTGGCATTTGCTCCCGTGTTTTAACATATCTTTTAATTATTTGTACTTTATCATTGTATGATTTCTAGTTAACTACAAAATTCGTGGTCTTTCCATGCTATAACTGGTTGAAAAGTAAATACCGCCAATGACTAGGAGTAGAGAATGATAATGAAATGATGGAACTTTGTCATGGATATTTGGAGAAGGACAAGATTTGATATGTTTCCAAAACAAACTCAAAGGTTCAAACTGTTGAATAGTATGAGGTTGACATATTTGTCTCCTGTACCACAAGACCATCTAATAAAATCATGATTTTTCTGGATCATAGTCAGAAAAACATTGACTTCTGTCTTTTGCTGGCTCTGTTTTCAGTGTTGAAAAGATTCTTGTTCGGATTCTTCTTTCTTTCTAGAACTTTCTAAGCAAACAAGTGGCCTGTCTAACTCAATTCTCCTGTTACTTTCCATATCAGAAATACTTTGGAGGAGGGAGAAAATATACATGATATTAGAATAAAGTCAGGAGATAGCACAGGGAAGCTTAAGCTCCCTCTGATGTCATGTGTTCTCTTGTTAATTACCTCACTA
Source organism: Dipodomys ordii (assembly GCF_000151885.1). NCBI lineage: Eukaryota > Metazoa > Chordata > Mammalia > Rodentia > Heteromyidae > Dipodomys > Dipodomys ordii. Next base: position 1,172,049 of record NW_012267225.1, on the reverse strand, counting down.
ATGGTTCATGAAGGGACAGGAAGCTGCTTGACTTACCTCTTCCACTCTCTGGGCTCTCTCAAGGACAATTAAACCTTTGTACTTCATTTTCCTTTGAGTTTAATTTGAGTTTCCTTTGAGTTTTAATTCCACATCCTATAGTTGGTTCTCCCATGTCTGGCCCTTTCAGGTTTTCTGAGGTTACTTTGAAAATTCTCACATTATATGGCTCGATAGAGGAGAAATGATTGTTTGATATATTAAAAAAAAACCTTTGGTAACCTCTCTTAGGTGTATAATTAATAGTTTCTCTAATCTATTCTCTGACATCTGGACATTGGCCCTTTCAGACTAATCAAACCATAAACCATAAACCATAATCAAATCAAATCAGACCAATTAGGATGCAGGACAGATCTGATGATCACCAGGTTGCTCAGAAGATTACCTATGTGACACATAGAGCACAACAAACAAACCGTGGAGCATTGATGTGCCAAGGTTGCCAACCACACAGCCCAGTGCCATCAGCCCTCCAGAGCGTCTCCAGCATCCTCTTACCATAATATTAACAACCCATCTCTTTACCATCTGTTAATTTCCATAGATTTAATTTCTTGTTCTACCTTTCAAACTTAAGGCTAGCCAGAGAGGTCATCCATATGGTAAAGTGAATTGATTGATAATTGTAATAAGGATATATCTTAGTTTTACAGGGCATAATGGACATGTACAAGGCCCTGGGTTTTATTCCCAGTACTAAATAAGTAAATCAATAAATAACATAGTACCCACTGTATTTAAATGTATATGTCAGAATTTGAAAAGGGCAGAAAACTAATTATATCGTGAACAAAAAGGTACTGGTAACATGAAGACTGATTTTTATTCTGTTGGCTTTTTTCTGGAGCTTTGCTAGCTCTTGGTCTACTTATGTGTATTTTCTTTTTTTTCCCTAGTCTCCAAAGGAGGCTGTTTCATGTTCTGGATAATAGAGGCCAGCACCAAGGTCACAGACAGCCACGAAGTAGGGAACATCTTTCAAGTCAACACTTGGTAGAAGGATGGCTCTCCATGTTATTAAAAACATTATTTGACAGCTGGGCGTTGGTGGCTCACAACTGTAACCCTAGCTACTCAGGTGGTTGAGATCTGAGGATCATGGTTCAAAGCCAGCCAGGGCAGGAAGGTCTATGAGACTCTTAACTCCAATTAATCACCAGAAAACCAGAAGTGGTACTGTGGCTGAAATGGTAGAGTGCTCGCCTTGAACTAAAGAGCTGAGGGACAGCACCCAGGCCCATGGCTGACCCAAAACAAAACAAAACTGAACTAAAAAAAAAAAACAACCACCAACAACCCCTTCCCTGCAAGTCTCCTACATTATTTGGCTCCACATTTAGCTATCAGGAGAGCTTAAGCAATAAATAGATAGATAGATAAATAAATAAATAAAGCGGTGTCCATGCAGTTCTGAGTTGGTTCTGCTTTTATTTACATTAATTTCTAAAGCCCGCTTCATTCTTTCACCTCCTGAGTATCGGCTTAGTTGCCAGAAGGTCACTGAGAGGGTGACCTTCATAGTTTTGTAACTGGAAAGTATTTTCTATTTTTGACATTTTCTTTGAAGCAGCAGGGTTGCCAATGATGGAAACCCAGAGATTGAAAACAGTTGACCTTTGCCTATTGGTTTTGCAATATTGTCTACTTTAGTATTTTTGGTAAAATACAAAATGTTTTATTGAGCATCTCTATATGATTTTTCTTCTTTACAGATTCTCCAGCATACGTTTAGTATGAATCTGGAGCTTCTTCAATGGTTTATCATGTTATGAATAATTCACCTCTCTTCTCTCTCTCTCTCTCTCTCTCTCTGTATTTCATCGTCTTGAGTTAGTTTGTTCTTCCTACCTTCTAAACTTCAGGGCAGTCTTTACAAGCAAAAGAAGTTGTCTCAAAGCCTGTGTATTCCTTTTTGGTTGCCTGTTTTATTTATTTATTTGTTGTTGTTGTCAAAGGGTCATCCTTGAAGACCAACAATAAACCAATTGCCTGACCCAATGGGAAACAAGTTCCAAGTGGCCCCTAAAGAGAACTGAATATTCCAAAGAGGCTTGTGTCCCTGTAAATCTGATGGGTGGGTATGAGAGGTTGATGTGACTTTGTTTGCTTGCCTTTAATAGGGAACTGTCCTCAAGGCAGCCATTGGGAGTGTGCTCGTGAGGATTTTGAGTAAATACCATCCCGAGGCCAATGTGTGCAAACTGTCAATTTGTATTTGTATGATGTGAGAGCGTGCTACAGCGGCCGCCATGAATCACTCAGGATTACCCTGCAGAGAGCCTCACATTCTGCCTACAGGATTAGGGAAGCAGGGTTCAAATGCCATCCATCAGCCCTGTCTTTCAGAGAGCCCTAGTGAAGTCATCGTGTGCCTGACCTACGGTTGAAATACTCCATTTCCAAGTCTCAGAGAAAGGTCACCTAAAGGTAATGGAATATTTTTTTTTTTGTCAAGGTAGCATAGTCTTGTTCCTTAAGCTGGCTTGGGAAAATACTTGCTGGGACAGAAGACACAGGAGGAGGGGAAAAACTCCTAGAGCAGAAAGAAAGGAGCTGGTTCAATGCCCTGGGCATTTCTAAAAGAAAAAATACAACAAAAAGTCTTCCTCAATTATTGATATTAATGCCACTTTGAAGAATAATCCTGCTGAAATGCAGAGCTAAGATCTTCCTTAAGGAGAGTATGCCAGCATCACCTGGCTACAGATGAGTAAGTAGGAATTTTTTTTTTTCCAGCACGTACTTTGGAATTCTCTTTCTTTTCTGTCTTCTCCATATCTAGACATCTTTGGTGCTTAGCGATCTTTTTGTTGATCTAGATATCAAGGTGGTTACTGAATACATTTACATAGTGAACCAAACCTCCATAGAGCAGCAGGCTCCAATAAATGATCAAGAAAGGAGGAGAAGGCTGGGAAGGTGGCTCAGGGGTAGAGTGCTTGCCTAGCATGCATGAGGCCCTGGGTTTGATTTCTCAGCACCACATAAACAGAAAAAGCCGGAGGTGGAGCTGTGGCTCACATAGTAGAGCACTAGCTTTGAGTTGAAGAGCTCAGGGACAGCACCAGGCCCAGAGTTCAAATGTACTCATTACCCTACTCATATAACTGTAACCCCTCTGTACAGTATTTTTTTTTTTTTTTGGTCGGTCGTGGGGCTTGAACTCTGGGCTTGGGCACTGTCCCTGTATTCTTCAGCTCAAGGCAAGCACTCTACCCCTTGAGCCACAGCACCACTTCCAGTTTTCTAGTGGTTTATTGGAGATAAGAGTCACATGGACTTTCCTGCCTGGGCTGGCTTTGAACCGTGATCCTCAGATCTCAGCCTCCTGAGTAAGCTAGGATTACAGGCGTGAGCCACCGGCGCCCAGCTTGTACAGTACTTTTTACAATAAAAATATATATGGGAAAAAAGGAAAAGAAATAAAAAAGAAAAAAAGAAAGGAGGAGAAGGAAATGTTGAAGGTAAAAAAAAAACAAAAACAGAACAGTGTAGAATTTTGTACTTGATGATTAACTTTAGACACCGGTCCCAGCTCTTCTGCAACTGTTACAGAGATATTTTCAACACTGTTAAACTGTCAACAGCTTTTTGACAAAACTTTCTCCTTGGAGTGCTGTTTTTCTTGCCTGTGCCCACACCTTCGCTTGGTATGCCCTCGCATACCCATTCCAACCCTACCTCAAGTTGCCCGTTCCCAGTCTCCCTGACTGCTCCTTTCCCCTCTCCCTGGCTTGTTCCTGATGCCGCCTCCTGAGGCTCTTTCTTTGCTCCTATCTGGGTTTGTGCCTTTAGCGATGGTCATCTTGTCTCCTGGATGTAACCATCACCTCTGCACGGATGGCGCCCAAATTTACAACTCCAGCTGCAACCTCTCTCTTGAAATCCAACCTCCTCTTTCTGCTTGCCCATGCAAGATTTTCCACTGGGTTTCTCGAATTTGACTTGCCTTACGGCTGAACTCCAAGCGATCACCTCTCCAAACCTCCTCTCCCCACAGCTTTCTCCACCTCAGTTCATGCCAACTCTATCATTATTATTGTTAGTACTGTTTTTTTTTTTTTGTTTCTTAGGTTTCAAACCATGCCCACTCCAGAACAGATCTCATGCACTCCAGCCTCAAATTCTGTCACCAGCTTGACATCTCCACCCGAGTAGCTGATAGACATCATAAACTCATATCCAAGTCATAGTCCTACAAACTTGCAGTCTTTCGTATCCGGGCTGAAACGAATTCTACCTTTTCGTTGTTTAGGGCAAATATGGAGTTATGGTCACCTGTCTCTTGCTCTCATTCCCATTCCAATCTGTCAGCAAAGCCTGGTCCCTCCACCCTCAGGATGTCTCTACAATTACATCACTTTTCCCTCCTCCTCCTGGCCTCTCTCAGCCATCACTTCTCACTTACATGATTGCCAAGAGCCTCCAAATGGGTCCCTTGATTCCCTATATTTTATTCTTAATAGTGTGGCAGAAGTGATCCGTTTAGAACTTGAATTTCCTCTAATGGCTTCCTACTAGAATCCTTACATTAGCCCCAAAGGTCCTTTCCCACACTGTGGGGTTTAAGCTCACCCTCTGCTCACTATAGTCCCTTTACCATTCCTCAACTAGCATAAGCCTAAGACCATACACTGCTGCTTTGGAACTCTCACACAGGTGTTCTGTGCTCAGCTCTGACTCCTCATGGTCAGTTCCTTTCCCCACTATACTTCCTCACTAACAGTTACCGAATGCGATCTGTGATGCTGGCCTTGTCCTGGAACTATCACACCTTGTGTACAGTTCTGACAGTAACGACTGTAGGAAGATAGATTTCCCTATGGTTATGCAAAGGACATTTTCAACTATTCATATCAACGCATTTTCATTCCGAGCAACTCCTCCAGTTTTCCCTCTTTGCAGAGCTTTCTGGATTGAAGTGGTGACACACTACAGGGGAAGGGGACCGGGCCTACCTCTCCTTTGTTGTCATTGTTCAGCCTTGAGTCTTTTATAGCCATAGCATACAATCAATGCTTTTGACTGGTAAAAATCAAAGTGGCAGAGAGTATAGAAAGGCTGTTTTTGAATTTTTAGCACTGGGTTTGAAGTTGTTCAATTAGATTGAACTTAATTTCCCACTTCCCAAGGCATAATACGGGAGACAGAGAGCTTCTCAAAGAAGGCCAACGTTGGGCCTGGCACCGTGTCCTAGAGTTGTATAGGCAGTGAGCTAAATCGGAGCCCATACTTCTTGTAGATGAGGTAAAAAGGTTTGTTTGGGTTTTTTTTTTTTTTGGGAAGAAGTATCATTGATGACAGAACACTCTGGGTATGAACCGCATACTTGCATCACAGATTCAGTTTCATCATAAATGAGGTCTGCTTCTTTGATACTTAAAATGAGGTAGAGTTCTACCTTTCCTGGGCTCCTGTAATACTGGAGGTTTAGGCACCTTCAATATGGCCAGTCAGATAGGACTGAAGCACTGGGCAGGTCATGAGATGGTATATATAACTCCACTGGAAGTACCTGAAGAGAACTATATATTGTCCCTCCAAAAGAAAAGCAAACTTCTCCAGATGTTTTTATTCTGTTGTTATTATTTTGACTTGGGCTTGAATGGGTATCTTTGTACCTCAGACTCAGTTTGTATTTCAAGTTAGCACTTTAGGAAAGGTTTCTGGAAGAGAAAATACAGAGTCAAAACATATAAGAGCATAAAAATATTTATTTATTTGCCTGTGTTTGTTTACTCATTTTGAGACCGAGTCTTGCTATGAAGCCTGGACTGATCTGGAACTCACTATGTAGCTCAAACTGGATACCAACTCAAAGCAATTCTCCTACCTCAGCCTCTGAGGCTGAGATTACAAGTATGCTTCCCATATACAGCTTTGAGAACATTTGAAAGCACAGGGGACACATGGCTAAATTGTGTTTCTAATATTCATTGGTTCTGGTCTGGATGATGTGGAACACAGGAACTGATGGGGTACAGTTGAGCTACACTTTCCCCAAATCCAAAGTAATCCATCAAGTCCCATAACCAATGACAAGGACATGAAGAATATGAGAATTGCTAGAGCTCTGGTGGCCTGAAATTCTAACTATTAAGGAGGCTGAGATCTGAGGATCCCTTTCAAAATCAGCCTTGTCAGGAAAATCTGAGACTCTTATCTCCAAGAAGCTGAAAATGAAGATATAGCTCAACTGGTAGAGTGCCAGCTTGAGCAAAAGTTATAAAAGACAGAGCTCAGGCACTGAGGCTAAGCCCCAGTATCAGCATACACACAAAAATGCGTGTGAGCACTGATACCCCTATGAATACTAAAGTTTTTGCATGGAACATGGGAGAAACAGACTGGACACAGAGAAGGGAAGGAAGGGTTTATGTAAGATGAGATGGCCCATGGATAAAAGAACCCATGGCTGCAAAGAATAAGTGGATCTGTGTTATTTCCATCTTTAGAGATGAAGAAATGAAAGCTGCAGGGGGGTTATCATGCCCTATTTCAAAGTCTATTAGAGGTAGATCTGGGATTCAAATCCAGCCTTTGTCCTATGTCCTGACTCTATACTGTCTCTCAACATTTATATTTCTTGTTCAAGTATCTAAAAGGGTTAGAATTATTAAGGGTGAGTGAATCAGAAAAAATGAGGGAAGAACACATACTCTAGCTTATTCAATGATGGAATCACTTGCTGACAGCAACCCTACTTTGATAAAAAACAACAACAACAACAACTAAAAAACAACAATTTAAGGGGCTGGGAAGGTGGCTCAGTGGTAGAGCGCTTACCTTGCATGCCTGAGGCCCTGGGTCGACTCCTCAGCACCACATAAGCAAAAAGAAAAAAGCTGGAAGTGGTGCTGTGGCTCAAGTGGTAGAGTGCTAACCATGAGCTGAAGAGCTGAGGGACAGCGCCCAGGCCCAGAGTTCAGGCCCCATGACCGGACCCCATCCCCCAAAAATAAACGATTTAAAAAGCTCACGTAATAGGGTGCTCACCCTACTCAAGCTTTTGGTAAATCCCTCTCGTCACCTGCTTTTGTATGATCTGTGACTGAAGAGTAACAAAAAAATCTTATGTAACTCAAATTCCCGTATCCATAAATACTGTTTTATTGGGACACAGCTCATTTACAGATAAGAGTGTCTTTGGCATTAGTAGTTACTTCAGAGAACTTGTGGGCTGATTGTCTTCCTTTTTTTTTTTTTTTGTTGTCTTCCATTTTTACTACCTGATCCTGCAGAGAAGTTTGCTGTCTCCTGGTTATTTCATAGATGGACATTGTCTCAGGACATCATAATCATTTGATGCAGTTTTAATTTTGATTTCCTACTACATGTTATTCTCTTGACGTTTAGGCTTTCTACTTAGGATTACCTCTTTTTTTTTCCTTACTAAATCAAACCCTTTTTGACTTTCTTTAGTAGCTCTTACAAGAGACAAGCTTTTTGGAATATCTTTGTTTTGTCCTTATTTTTGAAAGATATTTTGGTTTGATATAAAATTCTCAGTTAACAGTCTTTAATAGTTTTAATTTTTTCTTCCTTCCTTCCTTTCTCTTTCTTTCTCCCTTCCTTCCTTCCTTCCTCCCTCCCTTCCTTCCTTCCTTCCTTCCTCCCTCCCTCTCTCCCTCCCTTTCTCTCTTTCCTTCTTTCTTTCCTTCTCCTTCCTTCCTTCCTTCCTTCCTTCCTTCCTTCCTTCCTTTCTTCCTTCCTTTCTTTCTTTCCTTCTTTCTCCCTCCCTCCCTCTCTCCCGTCTTCTTTCCTTTCCTCTCTTCCTCCCTTCCATACTTCCTTTGTTCATTTGTTCTTGTGCCAGTACTGTAGCTTGAACTCAGGGCCTCAAGCTCTTGCTTGGCTTATTTGCTCATAGCTGAGACTCTACCACTTGAGCTATGTCTCCACTTCCAGGTTTTGTTAGTTTATTGGAGATAAAAAAAATATATCTCTCAGGCCTGGCGCTAGTGGCTCACACCTATAATCCTAGCTACTCAGGAGGCTGAGATCTGAGAATCATGGTTGGATGCCAGCCTGGGCAGAAAAGTTCATGAAACTCTTATCTCTCATAAATCACTGAGAAAAAGCTGGAAGTGGCACCATGGCTCAAGTGGTAGAGCACTAGCCTTGAGCAAAGAGGCTCAGAGGCAGTGCCCAGGCCCTGAGTTCAAGCCCCAGGACTGGCCACAAAACAAAACAAAACAAAAGTCTCTCAGCTTTGTCTGCCTAAGCTAGAAGTATGAAAAGAAGGGTCTTAGTCCTAGTTCACCAGAGAAAAGAATAGGTAATCAGATTGGGGGGGTGCTTTGGGGTCTAAGAAGAGAAACTGGAAAAAAGAAAGAGAAGGGGTAGAGTTAGGAAAGAAACACCCTCTGATGAATGCAGCATACGGTGGCCAAGGGAAGGCCAAGGGAGGGAAGCTGCATCCTTTACATGGTACAAAGGAATGGGGTAGCTGGTCTAGGTGTGCAGAGTCCTCAGCCCTCACATCACACGTACGCACAGGTACTCACAGATGCACAGACACAGACACATGTGTACCCACTTTGAACAATCCTACCGAGCTTCCACTAGCCTGGATTAAAAGAATATGCACCAGAGAAAAGCTGTTCTCTTCTTTTCTCTGGATGGGCAATTTAGACCAAGGAACCACCTTCCACATCCTTGGGCTTATGGGCACAAGGTTTTGGGAGTAGATTACACCTTTGTGTGGACAGAATACAGTGCCAGCGATCTGGATTTAGCAAATAAAACACAGGCTAGATCTCAGCCCACACTTTCTCTGGTGGGGGTGTGGGGGGGAGGTCAGTGCTTGTGCAATATGCACATTGCACAACTGTGCTGGTAGTTGCTTGTGACTAGCCCAACCTCCTGTGTGCAGCGGCTAAACATCCGTTTGAATTCAGTCAGTATATTAGGTTGCCATGCATTCTGAATATTGAGGAAGAGCCACAGCCTTATCAAGAAGTTTCTGTTTGGAGCAACAATTATGATTCTCTTCCTTTTCTGACTCCTGAGGGTGGCAAGCAAGCCACACTGTGGTTCAAGTGCCCAGTCGTTCAGTGTCATACTCTAGTGCCTCCTTACCTTGCATAATTCCAAATTTCCTATCAACTTAATTTTTAATCATCAACTAATTTTTTTCTAGTCTTACCTCTCACACAAATGTATCAGTTTTCTTTAATGTTTCAACAAAAGAGCCAATCTTTGTAGAACCCAGCCAATCAACCCACCTACCTGCCCATAACTATAAAGGCCAAAAGTCATGTCAAGATGATCAGGAGTCATTTGCATGTCTTGTGTTCTATTCATGGTCACAGCCAGAGGTGGGTGTGTGTGTGTGAACATAAACTGAGCTTCATATGTTCATTCACTCAGCCTGGACCAAAGCCAAAGTCATGTGTCATGCCTAGAGGGGCAAATAAATGCATAAAATAGAAATGTATCATATGAAGTATTATTCTAGAGACATTTTCAAATATTTCTTAGCCACTAGAAAAACATGATAGTCTAGAGGCAAAAGGGATGACAGGAATCAAGATGTACTCACAAACGGATGGATTGAAACCCTCTATACATCTACTTATGGATATATATATATATATATATATATATATATATATATATTTGCTGTTTGTTTTGTTATTGTTGGTGGGGCTTGAACTCAGGGCCTGGGCTCTATCCCTGAGCTCTTTTCCTCAAGGTGAGCGCTCAACCACTTGAGCCACAGCACCACTTCAGGTTTTCTGGTGGTTAATTGGAGATAAGAATCTCACAGACTGTTTTGCTCTGGCTGGCATTGAATCGCAATCCTCAGATCTCAACCTCCTGAATAGCTAGGATTACAGGTGTGAGCCACCTTATGGATAATTAGAAAAAGAAAAGAAGAAACAAAGTTCTTCCATCAAAGGTAATGTATCAGCGAGGGGCTTGTGGCTTGGGCCTATAATTATAGATACTCAGGACGCTGAGACATGGAGGCTCAATCACAGTTCAAAGCCAGCCTGGGCAGTAAAAACTTTCAGAATCCAATCCTATCTTTAGAGTCTTGAATGAATCCATAGGTATATGATTGGAACCAGTCTGTACAGAATGTGTTTGTGTGTGTGTGTGTGTGTGTGTGTGTGTACAGAATATAGAAATTGACTCCAAGGACAGTGAAGCATCCAGACCTTACACAGATCAGAAGCTCAGAGAAATTTGAGTGATTTAGAGAATTTTGCAAGGAAATGTAAAGCAGTGGCCCTGAGGATAGGATTAAAAGCAATAATCATAAAGTCTGTGGAAGGATAAACAGCAAAACCACAGAGTAGGCAAAGTAGGCGGCTTCCTTGTATTGCGTACATGAACTGAAGTAATGTTTAGAATCCAGGAAGAATAGATGACATTCCCCCTTCTTGGGAGGGGGGAATGTAACAAAACCTCAAATCAACAGCAAATTACTTTGTCACATGCTTTTGAAGCACCATGAAAAACGGATGAGCGATGGATGCATCCTGGTGAGATTGTGTATAAGTTAGCTGGCAGCTACAAAGCTGAGCTGTTTCTTCTGAGCATTAATAGTATTAGGTTACACTCAGGGCTAGACAAAGACAGACACAAGAAGTGAATTCTCAGTTGAGACAAGAGGAGGTAGGAGCGGACAGAGACGGATTCATGGGTTGGAGATGTTTGGGACTCCTAGGAGGAGTGTTGATGGTTATCTTAGGAAATGCTGTCTCCTGCAGATTTTCCTATTTGCCCTTGAAAAATCTGATCATTATAACACCAATAGCTATCATTTATCTTGTGCGTGTATGTATGTGTGTGTGTATGTGCACACATATGTGTGTATGTGCCAGTCCTGTGACATGAATTCAGAGCTGGATTGCTGTCCCTAAGCTCTTTTTGCTCCAGGGTAGTGCTCTACCACTTGAACCACAACCCCACTTCCTGGTTTTTGATGGCTAACCAGAGATAAGAGTCTCACAGACTTTCTAGCTCTGGCTGGTTTTGATTCTGAGCTCTCAGCCTCCTGAGCAGTTAGGATTACAGGCCAGAGACACCAGGCTTATCTTGATCATTTTTATGAATTTATATAAATTCTTAGTGGGAGAAAAGGAGGGAGGGAGTAACATTTCTCAAAAAAGAAATGTACCCATTGCCTGAATTATGTAACACCTCTGCATATCACCTTTACAATAAAATTTAAATAAAAAAATAAAAAGAATAAATTTATTATTTGGGGTCTCTTGCCTAGGGCAAAGTTAGCTGGCAGCAGAATCTGAGCTTTGATACTCTGTTGATGCTCAGTGGAACTTCTGGAGGCTGTTGGACTGGGAGAGTTTCTACTTAGTGTATTGTTTCTGTTCCTTCTTTTTTTTTTGGGTCCAGTCGTGGGGCCTAAACTCTGGGCCTGGGCGCTGTCCCTCAGCTCTGCAGCTCAAGGCTAGCGCTCTACCACCTGAGCCACAGCGCCACTTCTGGCTTTTTTCTTTTTTGCTTATGTGGTGCTGAGGAATGGAACCCAGGGTCTCATGCATGCAAGGCAAGCGCTCTACCACTGAGCCACCTTCCCAACCCCTCTGTTCCTTCTTACACATACACACAAACACACACACGTGCATGTGCACACACATAATTATGTAAAATAAACCTTTTAATCAAATTAATTAACCAATTAATTAATTCAGTGCTAGTACTGGGGCTTGAACTGAGGGTTTGGGCACTGTCCCTTAGCATTTTCACTCAAGGTTAGTACTCAACCATTTGAACTACAGCTCCATTTCTGGCTTTTTGGTGATTAATTAGAGAGAAAAATCACATAGACTTTTTCCTGCCTGGACTGGCTTTGAATCATAATCCTCAGATTTCAGGCTCCTGAGTAGCAAGGATTATAGGCCGTGAGCCCCTTGTACCAGGCTCAATTTGGAATTCTTCTTCTGGTAATGGATCCCAGCTCTGAGGTGACAGGCCATTATAATATAACCTGTGCGTCAGGTCACACTAGGATTGGTTCTTTGCTTTGTAGTCGGTTGCCTGTCTCAGTCTTGGATAGCCATTTCTTCACCTAGACTTTTCCACTTAGTGAAGGAACCAGCCTTAGCCAGCTTAGCTGGGAAACATCTTCACCAAGGAAAATGTTTGACCTACTTTTTATCTCCCTTGACTTCTCTCTTGATGCATCTAAAGGAATAAGACTGAGAGTAACATACAAATCTGATTTCTAATATCTTCTGGCAACTTCCTCTGGCTAATTTTCCTCAGAAAATTTCTTGGATGGATTAACTCTATACCCTTTTGTTTTTCATTCCATGATACCCAGTGGATTAGAAAGGGAAGATTACAGGTGTGAGCCACTGGCTTAGGTGTGGTTTTCTTTGCATTTATGCTGCTTAGAATCTGTTGAGCTGTCTGAGTCAATGGATTGACATCTTTCATCAGTTTTAGAAAACTCTCAGTCATGATTTATTTAAATGCTCTTTCTTTTCCATGTTTTCTTCTGCTTCTTATACTTTAGTTAGATCATTGGATTATAATTCACATGATTTGTTTTTATTCTTTCCCTTTTGTATTGTCTTTAAATTTTTTTGTTTTGTTTTGAGTCTGCTAATCTTGTATTTGGACTTATCAGTCTGATGTTAAACCTAATCAATTTATTTTTACTTCTAGTTTTTTTTTTTTTTTTGGTGCTGGTCCTGGGGCTTGAACTCAGGACCTGGATGCTATCCCTTAGCTTGTTTTTGCTCCAGGCTAGCACTCTACCACTTGAGCCATAGCTTCACTTCTGGCTTTTTTTCCCCCTAGTTTAGTGGAGCTAAGAATCTCTCACAGAATTTCCTGACACAGCTGGCTTCAAATCATGATTCTAAGATCTCAGGCTACTGAGTAATTAGGATTACAGGTGTGGGCTTTGTCCACTATTTTCTAACACAATGGACTATTAATTTCCCTTTTCTGTTTATTGGTCACCTTTTCTATCTCATGTCTTGTAATTTTCTGTTTTATGTTAGACAGTAAGTCTAAAAAGGGCAGTAGAAAACATAGTTCATCTATCTATCTATCTCTGGTGTTAAATGTTTTAGGAGAAGACCCCTGTGACTTTTGATGGATGGTTTAGTAGTAGATCTAAGCTTCCCTGTCTCTGTCCACAAAGACAGAGGTCCACAATGAGTACATGCAAGCTAGGCATGGTGGCCCATGCCTGTGATGCCAGAATTTAGGAAGCTGAGGTAAGGTGATCACAAATTCAAGGCCACATTGAACTTCATAGTGAGACTTTGTCTCAACAAAAAAATCCATACATGCTTATCTTACACTCATACATACATATACACATATACATCCATGAAGAAACTCTGTGTTTAAGTTTTAAAATTCAAACTTAATTGAGGTCTGAAGAGCATCATCTCATACAATTTTGAACACGAGTGTTGGATCATTTCCGGGTTGAAGTCACTACCATTTTATCTTGTGATGAATAAGCGCCCAAGGCCTCATGAGTGATCTGAAGACCATCTATTAGTTTGTGGTTAACTGGAGGACTTATTCTCTTTGGCTGAAAGGATGATTCTATGAAACAAGTATATGCATTTCTTTAGTTCTCATTCTCTATAATCCTAAGTAGTTACTTAATGTAGATTGAGAAATCTATAGGTGACTATAGGTTGTTTGCATGCCATATGCCTTATACTCAGGTGAAAATATTTACCTGTTCACAGAGTATATTGAACGCCAGGAATCTGGTTCCACTGTGAATAATAGCATGCTGAGTATATGATTCCACACTCCCATTCTCCTTTTGGCTAGAATTTTTTCTGGACCATCTAATGCCATTAATTCAGTAGAGCAACTCCATCTCAGATGCTTAGACCCTCAGCTGCCTCTTTGCAGTGTCTTGAGGTTTACAATTTGACTTAATGTGGCCTTCATGTGGACTCTTCTGTTGGGTGGGAGTGTGGTTTTTTTCACTTCAGATCATTACTGGCAGTTGCTAGACACGGTGATGTCATCTGACTGTCCTGAAGGGTATTGGGGAGATTCCTAGGTGGTAGTTTAGTGAGGAGTTTTCTTTTTTCAGATAGTAAAACAGATGTAGAGAGGTACAATCAGCTGCTCCGCGTTCATGGTTGAAATCAAACTTAGAATTAGGTAATGGATATTCTGGCCATGATTATTTATATAACTTTTTTTTAACCAGTTTATACCTTTGACCAATAACAACTAAAATATAAATAATTCCTTTCCCATACATCAGAGACTGTTTTTCATACTTATTTAGCTAAAACACGAACCCATCAGTATGTAATAATAACGTGCTGGGAAAACAGCCGTATTGTGAATTCTTTTAGGAGAATATCCTTAAATTACATTTACTCCTACCTTATAAAACACCAGATGGCTCTGGCTTTCATGGTAGCTGCTTCCCCAGGTAGTCTACTTTGGGAAAGTAATTAAAGAGAGCAGACATCGTCCTTGATTTAAAGTCAGAGGGGAAGCAGTTAATTGAATAGAAATGACAATTCATTTCTTTCTTTCTTTAAGTTTTTTTTTTTTTTAAAGTTAGGCTGTGCTTCGCAAAAAGGTCACTATTACAGGGGAATTACCCTACACAGATAAGATGAATACACTTTTCTTTTTTTCTTTTTTGTCACTTGAACCCTTTCTCTCCAGGCCAGCAGAAGTTGGACTTTGTGATTCCTTGTCACCTTGAGACTCTTCAATCGCCTTTTCCTCTGGTCTGTTTTCAGGGGAAAGGAGTGTGAGCGGCAGAAGCTGGGCCATGAAAGGTGGGATTGTTTTCCCGTCATCCTGTACCTGGCCATCTGGCCTAGGTGTTTCTGGTGAGTGGAGCTGCATAATGACCATCTCAGGGCAACAGGCTCTTTTATTTCCTGGGGGTCATGTGCCAGGAGGACCAAGGGCGGCAGAAGATCTGTTGAAATGTGACCTTACTCGAGGTAGGGGACTGAGTTCCGGAGTGTGGAGACGGGTCGGAGGAGTAACTTCAAGGGAAAGTTCATAGAGTTCTGAAATCAATAGTTAAAGGTTAAAAAAAAAAGTTCTTTTATTTTTTTAGATCAAAGTATCATTTAAATTCTCTTAGGTGATCAGGGAAAGCAGTTGATCAATGAATACTAAGACAGCATTAGGAACAGTGAAAAGTTTTGATATAGAATGAATGCACAGCAAGGTGACTGGATAAACACAATTTACTCTATTTCAAAAAACTGTAGAGAGGAGGTTTGAAGATTTTCACCATAAAGAAATGAGAAGGCTTTGAGAAAATAGGTGTATCTAGCTGGATTTAAACATTTCATAATGTATATATACATCAAGACGTCACGGACGGAGTTCCCTATAAATATGGACAGTTTTTATATTTTTATTTATCAGTTAGAAATAAACTTAAAAAGTATCTTGGCAAGCCGGGCACCAGTGGCTCACGCCTGTAATCCTAGCTACTCAGGAGGCTGAGATCTGAGGATCAAGGCTCAAAGCCAGCCCAGGCAGAAAAGTCCATGAGACTCTTATCTCCAGTTAACCACCAGAAAACCGGAAGTGGGACTGTGGCTCAAGTGGTAGAGCTCTTGCTTTGGGCTGAAGAGGTCAGGGACAGTGCTCAGGCTGAGGGGAAAAAAAAGTATCTTGCCTTGGCAAGCACAGGGACCCAAATTCAAACCTGGCAACATTAAACTAAATAAACCACTCCAAAGACCTTCATGTATCTGGCAAATAGAAGAACTTCCCAAATGACAACTATAAAATTTAAAATCCAAAGTGAAAAGGAAATCAAATTTCAATGCTAAAATTGGTTGCTATATATATAGAGAATGGTAGCTCTTGGGGCATTTTTATTGAGAATAGTAGCTATATTTTGCTATATTTATTTCAGAGATTTTACCTTCATGTTTGCCTTTTTGTCTTCAGTCAATTCTTAACTCTGTCTCTGTCTGTCTGTCTGTCTGTCTGTCTCTCTCTGTCTTTCTCTCTCAGATCTCTCTCTCTCTCTCTCTCAATCTCTTTCTCTCTCTCTACTGGTATTTGGACTCAGGGCCTTGTACTTGCTAGACAAGTGTTTTACCACCGCCAAACTCTTATATACACAACAAGGGAGTAGAACTTTGGAGGTCCATGTAGAAGAGGAAAACCAGCATTTGTTTCCCCATGTACCTACTATTCTTTTGGAACCATGTGGAGTGGAAATCCTTTCACCTTTGGGCTTAGATCAAAGCAAGGCAACATAAGCAACGAGTTGGCTTCTTCAGCCAAGGTCTTTAAGCAAGGGCTTCTGCCATGGAGTCTAGTTGCTTATGACATCAAGGGAGCAGATTTGCACAACCCTTCAGAAGGTGACTCCAAAGATGGAGAGATGAGAAGCAGCCAGAAAAGGCTCAGGTTGGGCATTGACTTGGCTGGTCCCTGTCTACCAGAGGATGCCAACTTCTTTCTTTGGGTCACAGCTCTTTCCTTCTGCAAAATGAAGGGATCACGGAAGATAATCTCTACTCAGCACATGCATATGGTGGAATAGCAGAGAAGTTCAAAGACCAGGCCTCATCACCTGATTGGGAGGAGGAATCTGTGATGGCCCTTCTCTGAGCCTGGGAGCACGCGTGTCCAACCTGGATCCCTGCTGACAGGGACTCTTGCCCCAAACAAAGGAGTTCTCTGTAAAGCAGATTTGCTCAGTGGTTTACAAGGAATGAGACAAGATCCTGGGTAGCCCTTTTGCAGATGAGTTTGTTGATATCCCCAAATTTGTAAAACACAGAGGATTGGGCTAGGGGTTGGAAGTATCTTTCCGTGGACATCTAGAGAAATTTCTAGAACTCAGTTTCCGAAAGAACGTATGTGTGGTGGTAGTCATAGTATATTTGAAACTCTTCTGGTTTGAAGAGCACATTTTGATTTTTAGGGTTTCTATCATCTGAAGGGGTTAGGGATCTGAAGAGGACAGTTTGGAGGACACTTAGGCAAAGAACTACTGATCCTAAAGCTTATAGAATCCCCATTACATACTAGCAAGGGAAATTTAAATTAGGCATAATAAAGAACTTTCCAGTGGGGCAGTGGTGGCTCACACCTGTAATCATAGCTACTCAGGAGACTGAGACCTGAGGACTGGGTGGTTCAAAGCCAGCCTGGGCAGGAAAATCTGTTCTTATCTCTTAGCCACCAAATCACTGGAAGTGGAGCTGTGGTTCAAGTGGTAGAGCATTAGCCTTGAGCAAAAAAGCTCAGGGACAGTGCCTGGGTCCTAGGTTTAAGTCCCAGGACTGGCACCAAAAAAGAAAAAGAAGAAAAAGAAAGAAAAAGAAAAAGGAAAAAAAAGATACATTTTGTTTTAAGGATGATGTATAGATCAGGAGATAAAGAGCAAGGTTAGGCATTAGAGTCTGGAGTCTACCCCAACTCTGCAGACAGACAGACAGACAGACACACACACACACACACACACACACACACGAGTCCCGATTATGGGATCTTTCTGAGGGGTTCTTGTGAAACATTGACTTGTGAAGGAAAATAAGATGCAGCTTTCAAATGAAGAGCCAACAATTAGAAAATGCAAAAGCAATACGCATGCCCAGTGTCTGGGGTTTGGCGGCGTGGCATGCGGGAATGCCCTGTTGAAGTTCGGTTCTTTCTCCCCTGTTACGTGGCGGTGGGGGCCAGAACTCACCCGTAGCATTTTCATGCAGGCCGTGGGTGGTGTTATCTCCCTGTTATGTAATCTCCATTACTCATTAGGATGTGGTGTTCTTGTTGTGTAGCCTCAAACATTTCTCAGGCAACGTAATTATGCATGCTGTTTGTTGGTGGGGCAAGCAGAGTATTGAAACTTACTAAAGAGCTTTCACATTTTTTTTACACTGCGTCCTCTGAGTTCTGTTGAATGTTTTCTTCTGTGAGGGCAGGTTTTCAGCTACAAAGAAATCATATGATTTGGAAAATGTAGGTTAGCCTATACCACTGAGGAAAGTCCCTTTCTGAAGCACAGAAGATGCAGGGCAGGAAATCAAAGGTGGCTCTGCACAGATTGCTGCTACTAATTTGTCATCGCTCATCCCGTATCTGCATCTCTTCTGCCTAGTGTGAAAAACCTGCTGGATAAAGGATAAAGAATTCGCTCGTCAGGAGGTTGAGACAAGGCCGAATCAAGAGTTCAAGGATAAACCAGGCAAAGTGAGAGAGACCCTGGCTCAAAAACAAAATACAAACAAGAACACGGGGAGTGGCAGAGAGCTTTCCACCCCATTTCCCACTCACCCCCAAAAGACAGAGGGAGGATGAAGGAAAGGTGGAAGTATCGATGTGATCCCAGGACTTGCAGATCAGGATAGTTTTCAGAAAAGCGTCATTTGCTATGATTCATTGTACACCCTTCACAAGAAAGCATCCTTTTGTGGCACCTGTGGATCAGCTCTAGGCACAGTGGTCATGCACAGTATGAATAAACAAATGGATTATATGTAGCTAGTGCGGTTGGAAGAGGTGCATGTGAATGCTGCCTCCATCATTACCCAGCTACTTCACCTCGGACCCTTAGCCTTTTGGGCTGAGATGTCCTGATGGAATTCAATGACAGCTCTGCTCTCAGGGGAGGGGGCTGCTTCTTACTGAATAGTGTAAAGATTTTCAGCAGAATTAAGTGTCAGGTTTTAATGCCATTCTCCTTTCCTTCTTGTCCTGGATGTGTTGGGATTTTAAGCAGCAAAAGGGATGGAAACTTCATTTGTCACTTTCTGCCCTTTTGGTTATAGCAGCCACAGGAAACTAAAAGGTGTTATTAAAATTAATTTATTAATTAATTAATTTTTTGTGATGCCAAGAATTGCAAATACTAGACAAGTGTTCTCCCATTGAATTACATCGCCAGTCCTTCAGTCTTCCTGTCTGTGATGACTATATCTTACCCTTCTTTTACTAGTCAGCTATTAAATATTTCACCTATTTCAGGTATTAAAAGATAAATTGAACTATGAAAGGCAGGAGTATAGCTCACTGATAAGTAGTTACCCAGCATGTGTCAGGCCCTGGGTTTGCTCCCTCACACTTTATTTTTTGTCGGTTGTGGGGCTTGAACTCTGGGCCTGAGCGCTGTCCCTCAGCTCTTCAAGTTCAAGGCTGGCACTCTACCACTTGAGCTACAATGCCCCTTCCGGTTTTCTGGTAGTTTATTGGAGATAAGAGTTTCACGGACTTTCGTGCCTTCTGGCTTTGAACCACGATCCTCAGATCTCAGCCTCCAGAGTAGCTAGGATTACAGGTGTGAGCCACCGATGCCCGGCTGCTCCCTCACACTTTCTAAATAATAAAAATATATAAAACGATGAAAAGTGTTCTAAACAGTGACAGTCATCATGAAGAGCTTATTTTTGCATTCCGAGTTAATTCCATGTTTAATGGTACAGTTTCCTGTTGGTCCTATTCAATGATTGGGGTACCAGGCTACAGAGGGGTGCCATTTGCATGAAATCATGCTGCTAGAAAATGCCAGAGCCTCTTCTACTCCAGAACCTGTGTTGTGTCCTGGCAAAAAAAATGGCTGGGAGCTTTGATCTATGTCTCTACTGAGGTTCCTTCTAGATCTGTGACAGCCTTCGTGTGCAATGCCAATGGATTTTCTGCCAGGGGTCCTATCTAAAGCTATCATGGGGCTTGAACTCTGGGCATGGGCTACTATCCCTGAGCTCTTCAGCTCAAGGCTACCATTTTGAACCACAGCTCTACTTCTGGATTTCTGGTGGTTAATTGGAGATAAGACTCTCATGAATTTTCCTGTCAGGGCTGGCTTTGAACCTCAATCCTCAGATCTCAGCCTCCTGAATAGCTAGGATTATAAGCCTGAGCCACTGGTGCCCAGTTGTTCTTTTTTTTTTTTTTTAAACCTCCTCTAAGATAGGGATGATATCTATTTGTCTTATTTAGCTAGAATGGCCTGTGAGGTCAGTAATCATTATCATCATCATCATATCATCAACATCATCTTCAACATTATCATCATCGTCATCTTGAGACAAGATCTCACAATGTAACTCAGGCTGGCCTCAAAGTCTCCATTCTTCTTCCTCAGCCTCCTGATGGCTGGAATAACAATTGTGTGCTCCCTCGTGCACTTAGTTTCATTGTCAATTGCTAGCTCAAAAGCAGAGAAATGAAGGCAAAGAGATTGCATAGTAATTGAATTACAAAGTCAGCGTCAAAGCCAAACCTTCATCCACACATCCCTTCCTTGCAGCCGGCATTTAATAACTACCCCTTGAGTGAATGATTGAGAACAAGACATGCTAGTTTCTCTCCTGTGCAGCAGTTAAAGCACAAATTGTCACATGATTCACCTGCAAACCATTCCCGTAGACTCCTCTATCTTGAAGCTCAGGGATAAGCCAGAGAATTCAGAACAACAAAGAGAGGAAAACACCTTAGGCGTTGTCAATTATTGGCAAATAAGAACTTGCACGATGCAGTGTGCTGTTGGGGGCATGGAGTCAGAAGCTAGAAACTTCAGCCAAGGTGAGTGAGTGGAGGTAGGACAGGACAAAGTATAGACCTTGCTAAAATTTGCAAAGAAAAAGCAGTAGCCTCTGGGTGCCGGTGGCTCACACCTGTAATCCCAGCTCCTCAGGAGGCTGAGATGTGAGGATCACGGTTCAAAGCCAGCTCAAGCAGAAACGTTCATGAAACTCTTATCTCCAATGAACCACCAGAAAACTGGAAGTGGCGCTGTGGCTCAAGTGGTAAAGTGTTTGCCTTGAGCTGAAGAGCTCTGGGACAGTGCCCAGGCCCAGAGTTCAAGCCCCACAACTGACCAAAAAAAAAAAAAAAAGTAAAGGTTGTCTCCAAAGTGATTCATTTCACTGGCTTACCTTCTTTTCAGATATTCATTGAACATGGGTCTTAGATATGGTAATATTTAATGTGACTCTATGCATACATGTTCTACTTTCAACTTGTTTAATCTCAATAACGAGGTGCCTCATTTTATAAATGTTTTCCAACTTTAGACTTATTTCCTATGACTACTTATTGACATACACAAAGGCATTTATTTAGTAGTGTATATTTTTCTTCCAACAAAGTTGTAAGGAGAAAAGACATTATTTCTTTACTTTCTTCTATGCCTCAGTATATTCTTGCCCATCAAATGGCATTAACTGTAATGTAAGAACAGGTGTACATACTGAAAAACCACCACAAATTCTTATGGTGATTATTTTTTATTCATTCTATTGTCATACCTGGAAATGCCTTGGGCAACAGGATATGCATTCTGAGTAGTTATTGAGCAGTGGGAAAAGGACACATTTCTTTGGTTTATTTATGGTCATTGTCATCAAGAAACATTTATTGAGTATTTCTCTTAAAATTTATTTTGTGGCAGTATTGAGGCTTGAACTTAAGGACTGGACACTTGTCCTTAGTTTTTTCTCTCTCTCAAGGCTAGCACTCTGTCTCTTGATTCACACTTCTATCTCCAGCTTGTGACTGGTGAACTAGAGGTGAGAATATTGTGGACTTCCTTGCTGGGGCTGGCTTTGAACCATGATCCTTAGATCTCAGTCTCCTAAGTAGCTAGGATTATAGGCTTGAGCCACCGGTATCCAGCTTGCATTTATTACTTTTAAGGTAGGTTGAGAATCTGTTGGGATGAGGACATGTAAGACCCCACCTTGATAGCAGAGAGATCTATCATCTTATGGGCATCTAGATCATATA
The DNA here is from genome assembly GCF_000151885.1 of Dipodomys ordii. Classification (NCBI taxonomy): domain Eukaryota; kingdom Metazoa; phylum Chordata; class Mammalia; order Rodentia; family Heteromyidae; genus Dipodomys; species Dipodomys ordii. Next base: position 1,150,311 of record NW_012267225.1, on the reverse strand, counting down.
TAATAATAGACTTAATGAATGCAAAGTATCCTAAGAGAAATCGAGAGTGAATACCTGGCTAACTAAAACCTATGAGAAACCATAGAAAAAGAAAGCAGAGGGAAGGTGGTATGTGTGTAATGGTATGCTTGAGTTGACCTTGAAGTACATAACAGGTGGGACTGGCAGTCCAAAGCTATAAAGTCTGTCCATTGTCCAAGGATAGGGCAGAGTTAGCTGTGGAAGGAGAGGTGTGATCAGATGTTGGTATTTGGCTGCAATCTGTCCTCTGGCCATAGGAACTAGCCAACAACAACACCTTATCACTCTGGGGGTTTCAATTCCTCTCTCTTTTTATTTTTAGCTCCAGGAGAGATACGGATAGTACACAGAACCGAGGAGCTTGTTAAGTTGTTAAATTGTTTGTCATAATATTTATTGTAGTTATTGAGATGAAGGCTTGATATAGGAGATAGGTGAGTTTGAGGTTTTGTAATCTGGAAAATGGCAGCCAATGAAATGAGGTTCATCTATCATCTGTTGAATTGTTCATATCTGACTTTGATTTCACAACGGGCTACAGCCACACCCCTTGTCTCAACCTACTTACTCTCCTTTATAAGGCACAGCTCGCACGTTACTCCCCTCCACCCCCCCCCCCCCCCGTAACAGGCTGCCCCCCTGGCAGCTCTTGGGGTTACAAGATGTCCATTTTGCACAGCTGCTCTGGAATGCAGCCTGACTGCAAAGAGCCGGCATTGGGATGCAGTGCATACCACTTGTTGTTTGAAGGACTCAGGCTCCCAGCCTAGACCATGCCACCACTTGGTCAGATTCAGGTGTTCCGAACCACCCTCAACTTTGTCTTCTGCCGGAATCTCCAGTGGAATGGCAATATATAAAAGTAGCTAGGTTAGGGGTATAGCTCAACAGCAGAGCATTATTCTAGCCTATGCAAGATTACCCAGTTTAATCCTTGACACAGTAAAAATAACAACCAAACCAAAGCATATATATATGAATTTGTCAAGCTTCTGATGGAGACAGCATGATAGCTTTGATCAACGGAATATTGTGGAAACAAGATTGGCTTTAAAGGGATGTGGACATTGCTGGAAAATGTTTAGGAAGTGGCTGATGGGGTTTGGTGAAGGATCGGGTGTCAGAGGCAGGAGAGAAGGAACAAAGATAATTTCTGGGTTTGATGTCAAGCCCCTGGAGAAATAGTTTTAGCTGTTTCCTGAGACAGGGAATAGGAAGACTAAGCCTTGGGAGGAAAAACTGAGGCTCTAAGAGGCTGTGGAAGTATGTGATTGTGTGCTGTGGAGTTTGAGGTGTAGGTCCGGAACTCAGAGAAGAGATGTAGGCCAGAGATGGGGTTTGGGGAGATGGGACTTACTTATAGTCATCAGGTAAAAGCCACCGGGAAGTCTCAACCATTCAGGATCTTAATCACCAGGGTCAGTGATAAAAATCAGGGCTGTGGAATGATTTAAGAGGTGGGTATGAACCATCATCCACATGGAGGAATGGAAAGGAAGCTGAAAAGGCATGGGATGGAATGGAAAGGAAGGCATTTGGTTCAGGAAAGAAAGAGCCACACTGTGGTATTTGCAGGGTGCAAGTAGTTCAGGAAGTTTCTGTGAAGTATCTAAATCTCTGTGATGTGTAGAGATGAGGAAAGGACCTGGTCTGGGAAAGGAGTGAGTGACAGAAAGGAGGAAGCAGGATCTAAAGGAGAGAGAAGACACAATAGAAAAACTTCCTGAGAAGGCTGAGAGAGAATGGGATCCCATCAGCACAATTAAGATAATGGTCTCATTGATAATCGTCTTGGCATAGGCTGTTATGGTAGCTCCTATCTGTAATTCTATCACTCAGGAGCACAAGCAGGAGCGGTTTACGATCAAGGTCAGCCTGGACTCATAGTGAGAATCTATCCCAAAGGAAGACATGTGTGCAGATCATCACACTGTACCAGAATGAGCAGAGACAGCAAACAGGCGCCAGAGTCTCAGTCATTTGCCAACTTCTACACCCACTAAGGACGTCATCTGGACTAGTGCGTATGATCAACGGGAAGCAAGGGATGAGGCCCAGGCTCCTGCTTCCCAACCAATGCCACAGATGTGCTGAGAGGGGGTGGTCACTTGCAGCTCCACGGACGCATGCTCAGGGTAGTATAACCCACTGCCTGGGGTTTGGCGCTTAGCATAGTGAGGTCTGGGAAGAGAGGCTCATGGGTTCAAACACATTTCCTCCCAAGATCCTCTGCCTTCCTGAGATGAATTATTTAAACATCCAGGGCCTCAGTTTCCTCATCTGTCCAGAAAGGGTGACAGCATTGGCTTTCCTCAAAAGGGAAATACTGAGAGAAGTCTAGCAAAACAGTTGTCAGGATTTCTTAACCAATGCTGGATTATGAACTAGGATTACATCTTCATCAAAGGCAAAGCAAGATGGGCAATGTGCTAGGGTTTTTGTTACAGAACTTCGATTCCCCAGCTTTTCCTTGTGTAATTCATTTCATCAGTAATTGAGCAAATGTTATTTGTTGAATGTGACAATGCTTGGCATATCTCTCATAGTTCTTAGGAGTCTATGCTGTTGACATTTTGTCTTGCAGGTTTTATGAGTGCAGGTTTTTTCCCCTCCCTCCCTCCCTCCTTCCCTTCCTCCCTCCCTCCCTTCCTTCCTTCCTCCTTCCCTTCCTTCCTCCCTTCCTTCCTTCCTCCCTCCCTTCCTTCCTTCCTTCCTTCCTTCTTTCCTTCCTTCCTTCCTTCCTTCCTTCCTTCCTTCCTTCCTCCCTCCTCCCTCCCTTCCTTCTTTCCTTCTTTTCTTAGCATGATTTATAAACTCAGAAGAATGAGAATTTACCTGTGAGAATCATGTGTTCCCATGTTGGTCATGGGGCTTGAACTAAGGGCCTGGGCACTGTCCTGAGCTTTCTTGCTTAATATTAGAGCTCCATCACTTTGGGTCATAGCTCCTCTTCTGGTTTCAGATGGATAATTGGAGATAAGAGTCTGAGGGATTTTCCTGCCCGGGCTGGCTTCGAACTGCAGTCCTCAGATCTCAGCTTCCTGAGTAGCTAGGATTACATGAGTAACCTACTAGCACCTGGCTATACACATTTTTAAGTGAAAAAGAGCAGCTGCTTTCTGAGTATTGAGCTGGGCCAGGCTCTAGAACTTTACACATTGCTTTCTGTGCAAGGGCTCAGTATCAATGTTTCAACCTTCAGTCAGGGATCTGTGTCTGTGAATTCAACAAAATGTGCCTAAAAATATAAAACATCGCAGCTGTATTCAACACATGTGTATTTTTCTTCCTTGTCATTCCATAAAAAGTAGTGTACCTACTATTTACACAACACTTATGTTCTATTAGGTGCTGTAAGTAACACAGAGATCATTTAGAGTACAAAAAAACCATGTATAGCATTTATAATAGGCAAATGTATAGTCTATACATACAACATACATATATAATAAACATACACATAATAATGACATAGTATGATGTGTGTGTGTATGTGTGTATGTGTAGGGGACTTGAACATTTGCAGATTTTGGTACGCTGCATGGAGGAGGAGGTACAAGAATAAGTCTCTCTGCAGATACTGAGAAATGACTGTCTAATTATTCTCAATTCTCTTAGAAACTCTGCTAGGTAGGTATCAATATCTTCCTTTTATAGAACCAAACTGAGGTTCTGACAAATGAAACAATTTATATTTACACATCCAATAATGAGTTGGACTTCCATCAGTACAACTCTGGATCCAGAATTCTTTCTCCTTCTATTCTTTACTATCTCTGAGAAAATAAAATTCTGGGTTTCTGCCATCTCGCCCTATGAAGCAAACATTTGGGATGCTTATAGGAATGTTAAAAGAATAAATCAATGAAACAGACTTGATAAAATTGTAGCTACATGCAACAATCTTAAGGACAAGAACCATTTTTGTAAGCTTAAGAGATCTATTTATGTTAAGGTGTTATTGTTCAATTTTTATAATAGATGTTAGATTGGTAATGATATTGCTATTGTGGTGTCCCTTTTAAAAATAATTCTTTATCTTTTGGAGATATACTCCCACAGTGTTTATAGATAAAGTGTCAGAATGTCTGATGATATCTGCTACAAAACGACAGGTGGAAGGGAAAGCTTAGATCTCACCTGATTTGATAGTGATCACGCTCCCTGTGTTATACAAGCATTTGTTTTATTAAGAAGTTTCATAGGAAAAAGCAAAAAAAAAAAAGATTAGATTTCAGTGAGACTAAATAAAGGAAGAACGGCTGGCTGCAGGGGGAACTACTCTAGTTCTTTTTACTTTGTTTTGAATTGCAGTGTTCTTATTTGCACTCTAGTGATGATAAAATACAGCCCTCAAATAGAATGGCTTATTTATTTATTTAAGTTTACGTTCTTCACAGAGACATGAAAATTGTTTCCCTCAATTTAGTGTATGAACTTGAGTCAGTGGTCACTTTTGTATGGGTTTTCCTTTTCTTTTTTTTCCCTCTCAACTGGAAACAAGAGAATGTCTTTAGTCACTATCTGAAATTCTTTCCATTTCTAAAATTCTGTGGCTCTGACTATCCCATGAAACTCTGGGTCAGTCCTTCACTATTGAGTCAGGAATACGCATTTTCAGGAACGGACACAGGGAGAGATTCCAGACACACCTGGAACCCAGAAGGGGAAATCCATCTAAACATAAAACTCCCTTCTGGCAGCCAGAGGACGTGATGGTTGCTCCCTCGAAGACTGCCGGTCTTCTTTGCTCTTCACCTAAGGGTGTAGGTCCAAAAAACATTTGGTTATCTTTAAGAAGATTCCTACTTCCTGAGAGACAAAATGAAATTGGACTAGAACTGAAATGAAAAGCCCTTCTTATCCTAGAGCTGCCACCTGATAGCAGAGATGATCGAGATAAAAAGATAAATCTGAATTGGAATGACTTCACCCTAACAGTCTTTGTTCTGGGACTGGAACTCTCTCTGATGCTTTGCACTGGTGGCAGGCACCGTACCGTTTGAGCAACCAACCCCACCAGCAGTCTTTTAGTAACTCCAACTCAATGCTGAGGAGCTACAACTTTTATTTAGATACACTCCGATTAAAGCCCAATGTGGTGTGAGGAAGATGCAGGGTACATGGTTGAGCAAGAGCGTTCTCATGTGAATTCATCAGGGAAGAGATCCACCTTTTAGTTCATGCGATTTGATTTGACAAGCCTGTTCTCAAACCAACTTCATTAGAACGTGCATCAGCCGTGTCTCCACCCACGGAGAAGCGCCACCAGCCCAGGGACTCAGCTAAGAACATTTTAATGAAACAAAAACATGCTTTACTCTCTCATGTAGCAGAGAAAATAAACGTGTTTGGAGCTTGTAGAAGTAGAATCAAGATTCCAGATTTTTATATACATTGAATCTATTTGCGGGAGGGGAAGCCTTACAGTTATAATTTACCAAATATTATTAGCATTAAAAATAATAATATAGGGGCTGGGAAGGTGGCTCAGTGGTAGAGTGCTTGCCTTCCATGCATGAGGCCGTGGGTTCTATTCCTCAGCACCACATGAGCAGAAAAAGCCAAAGTGGTGCTGTGGCTCACGTGGCAGAGTGCTAGCCTTGAGCTGAAGAGCTGAGGAACAGTGCCCAGGCCCAGAGTTCAGGCCCCATAACTGACCAAAAAAAATATATGTATATATATATAAATGTACATATATGTTATCTGTCTGTCTGCCTGTCTTTTTACTGTAGAATCTTTCCAGTTTATATCTTTACCCATGTCTTTGCTATAATTCTGATTTTTAGATTCATTACCAATCCTGTTTGAAATAAGATACTTTTTCAGTGGAGGGAGGGAGCATGTTAGAAGGCTGAGATTGATTAGAACACATTGTAAATACATCTACAAGTTAAGAATGAGATTCCCATCTATACAAATAATGTAAGCGAATTTAAACAAAAATTGAAAACAACTCAAAATAAGACCCTTTCCTAGAACCTCTTTTTTTGAATGAATTCACACAGAATGCTCTTCAGTTTCCATTTTTTGGCATCCTGGGAATGCCTGTAGCTCTTAGATCTAGATTTTTCTTTAACATCCTTCCTTTTGCTCTCATCATGCCTAAGGGGTAGTTAGGGCGGGGAACATGTTACATAGATAGGAGAAGTTCCAGTTCCCCTTGACTTGCAAACTGTACCAGGAAGGACAGAATGGAAGTTAAGGAAGGAAGGAGACACTGAGGCTGTTTAGGTAAGGACAGAGGAGAATGCAGAGCAGAAGCTAAATGAAGAGGGAAAACTCCACTTCTATACAGCTCTAGCTCTGGACAGGCACGAAGGCTATGGCATGGCTAAGTGGCAGACAATCCCACAAGGACCTGAGGCTGGCTGTGGAGACCAGCACTGGAAATGCTGAAGAGCTGGCAAGCCCTTGTTCTTGTACATGACCTGTGTATCTGCACTGGGAACCATCCCCTCTTGTAATATAGATGATGCTAAGAACCACAGACTCTGCTTACCTTTCTGAGATGCAGTTTAAAAAGATGCATCTAACGATACATTTATGCTGGGTGCTGGTGGCTCACTCTTGTAATCCCAGCTACTCAGGAGGCTGAGACTTGAGGATCCTGGTTTAAATTCAGCCCTGGAAGACAAATCTGAGAGACTCTGCTCTCCAATTAACTAGCAAAAAGCCAGATGGTAGAGGCATGGGTCAAATGGTAGAGCACCAGCTAAGAGGGAAAAAGCTGCGTTAAGACCAAGAGGTGCTAAGTTCAAGCCCTAATACTGGCACAAAAGAAATAAACCAACAAATGCAATGAATTTTCAACCTTAACATGCTTCACACATTCCTTAAAAAACTAACATATGTCTACATGTTACCTGAATCATGAATTTAAAGTTTTGTGAATTCATTCATTTGGTACCACATGACGGGAAAAATCTTTGATGTTCAAAATTCTTTCCTTTCATTCATGTGTTTTGTCAAATGGAGGTATACATTTCCTCTCCTCCTCCTCCTCCTCCTCCTCTTCTTCTTTTTCTTCTTCTTCTTCTTCTTCCTTGTAATTTACAAGGCACTGAAGTTTTTATACTGAGTAAATTATTGTGATGTGAACTCCGTAGCAAAACTGTTCTGTAGATAGCCTGTTTCTATTGCTTCATATAAGCAAGATAATCATACCTTAGTTGTATTTGTAATAATAATTAAGTATGCAGCAAGTGATCTTCTAAATGTTCCAAGTTACTTAGCTGATTAAGAAAACTGATTTGAGCTGGTTTCTTGTTTAGTCAACTGATGGAGAGATAGGCTGGTTTTTCCGAGGAAGAGCATGGGAGGAAGCTGGGGAGTTGGCAGAGGGCTGTTCACACAGGAGCAGCAGCCTGCCAAGGAAGCCCAGCATGAGGAACGCAGGGCATTCTTCCTACTGAATGTGTGCAAATTTGAAAATATGAGATTTAAGATCTGGGTGCTTTTTTAAATTTTCTTTTTCCGAATACTCTGGGAAAGTCACTTGTGAGGTATTTCTACAGGTCCATTTGGAAATGATTTTTATTATTGCAAAATGGCATTTATACAAGTATGGAGTAGTGTAGGATCATCTGTGAAAAATCATAGTGACTTTTACTTTGCAAAAACAGTGTAGGCTCTGTAGTTTTTTTTTTGCTGTTGTTTTGTTTTTATACCAGTTCTTGGACTTGAACTCAGGGCCTGGGTGCGGTCCTTGATTGAGCTTTTTCACTCAAGGCTAGTGCTCTACCACTTGAGCCACAGCTTACTTCTTGATACATTTTTGTGTGTGTGGTTTATTGGAGATAAGAGTCTCACAAACTTTCCTGCCTGGGCTGGCTTCGAACTGTGTCCCTCAAATCTTAGCCTCTGTGAGTAGCCAGGATAACAGATGTGAGCCACTGGTGCCTGGCATGGCTACATGGTATTTAATGTCCATTTCAACTGAAAGATTAGTTCCTGTATTATGACTAAATAAACCACTTTAAATTTCAAGACTTAGTTAGTTGTTGGTGTTTCTGCTGGCATTAAATATGGAACGAGACTTTTATAGCTGTTTTTACCTGAGCAAAGAATTGAATTCCCCCATTAAATAACTAGGACATGAAACCACGTTGGTACATTATAACTCATACTTCAAAGCCCTCGAATGGTTTTCTTTCTTTAACTCTATAAGATTACTTCGATGCTCCTTTTGGTGCAAAAGTTTCAGAAAAGTGAATTTCAGCCTACCACTCTTGCCCCAGCGAGACTGCATGCTAAGTAAATTGGGAGAGGATGGTGGGTCAGTCTATTGGCTTTGGATGTGACCTTCAAGAATCACTGCCCACCCCCCCCACCCCCAATCCCTTGTTTTCATTTACCTCCAGAGATAGTTAAGAGCTCTGCTGATTCTTGCCTGTGAATGCATGTCAGTGAGCTTTTAGAAAATGAGGGAGATGCGGGCACGTTGAGAAATTGATGGAAATCCCACCCAGTGGGGAATTTGGAGCTACCTTGGTTGCTCTAGCGAGGTGTTATCCTGCCTCTTCTGGAGAGGGTTTCCGAATGGAAAATCATCTTACCTGAAGCCTGGGATGTGACATCCATCATGGGTGAGATGAGGTCTCTGTCGGGTTACATGAATTCCCAACGGTTGTGAAGGATATTAGGATTTCTCCTTGTAGGCCAGTGTTTGGCCAAGCTTTGGTCTCATCCAGGGTTTATCTCCTTATGTAAATATGGCACAGGGAATAATATCTAATGAGGTGAATGTGTGGAAAAGCTTGCAGCTTCTAAGCCACAGGCCCTCCTGGAGCTGTTGGATGAAGACACCCCCTGCTCCCCGGCTCCCTGAGAAAAGAGAAAGAGAGGTACAGAAAAAGAGGAGGTGGAAAGACAGAGGAAGATAGGGACAGAAGAGGAGGAAGAGAGAATTCAAGTGAATTTCACCTTATATTCATTCATACTATGGAAAAGTATTGGGAATAATAAGTCCCTCCGTGTGGAAGATCTAAATGAGGCTTAGCCTGTGACTATACTTTTTCATCTTAATAATTATGGCATAAAAATTTAGATAGTGAGCCAGGCATTGGTAGCTCATACCTACAATCCTAACTACTCAGGAGACTGAGATCTGAGAGTGCGGTTCGAAGCCAGTTCAGGCAGGAAAGTCTATGAGACTCTTATTTCTAATTAACCACCAGAAATCTGGATGTGAAGCGGTGGGTCAAAGTGGTAGAGCATTAGCCTTGAGTAAAAAGGCTCAGGGACAGTGCCCAGACCCTGAGTTCAAGCCTCATGTCTAACCAAAAAAAAAATTAGGTAGTGAATAAATAATTATTCATACATTTTATTATAATCAGTATTTTATTTTATTATAACCAATATGTTCAAAGTGTCCACCATCAACTGGGTTACATTTATTAAGCAGTTTCATTCAATAATGAATACTTTTTTTTCACAGTTGTACTCACATCAATTAGTTGTACTAGGAGACAGCACATGTACACAATATACCTTGACCACACTCATCCCTCCATCTCCTTCCTCTGGCCTCCTCGCTTGGCAAATGAATCTCACCAAGTTTTATTGTTCCATTTTTACACAGGTATAGAAAATATCTTGACCATATTCATTCCTTCACTATCTGTCCCCACCCTGCCCCCCCCCACCAGCTAGCACCCACATCTGAAAAGTGACTGTGGTATATATTTCTTTCATTCATTTACTTGACTGTGTGTTAATTGTTCAAAGGATTTTCACTGTGGTATTTTACACATGCATATATATATATATATATATATATATATATATATATATATTACAGTGTGTGTGTGTGTGTGTGTGTGTGCTCATTCTGAGGCTTGAACTCAGGGGCCTGGGTGCTGTCCCTGAGCTTTTGTGCTCAAGGCTAGTGCTCTACCACTTGAGCCACAGCTCTACTTGTGGTGTTTTTGGTGATTAATTGGAGATAAGAGTCTCAACCTTTGTTGCCCAGGCTGGCTTTTCATCTTGATCCTTAGATCCCAGCTGCCTTAGTGTGAGCCACCGGCACCTGGCTGTAGACCTTTACTGTAGACAGGTGGGCTCCTTTGCTTACCTGCTTTACCTTTGACTATTCAACGGCTTTCAGTGAGTTGCATTTCATCATCTTATTCACAGGGGCAATGTATTTTAGTGTTATTTTACAAAAACCAAGAGACACAGCCTCTGCCTTTTTCTCAGGTCTTAAGTCAAAATGAAAATGTCGGAAATGATTTCAAGTGGTATAATTATTATAGAGTACTGTGATGCTCTCAGAAATTATTCATTGACTGTTTCAGATTTTGCTTGTTTGTTTTATTTTGAGATGGAGGTGTCGTGATGTTGCCCAGATTTAAGCATTCTTCCACCATGGCCTCCTAAGTATCTGAGACTACAAGTGTGTACCACTATGCCTGGCTCTGGGTCATTTTCTTTAATAAAAGAAGTTCCCAACCAGGCAAGAATAGAGCTTAATTCTCTAATAAAATAAAATAAAAAGGTGGTTATACCCACGTGTTAGACTTTGCAAATTATTAGTAATTCATTGATTAATGTATCAACGATCCACTTAGAGATGTGCAGGGTGTATTTATATGGTGGTTTGGCTCCAGCTTTCTGGTTAGGTACTTACGTTCATGCAATAGCTTTACTTTCACGGTAATGAATTGGCAACACTGATTGTTTGAGTTGGATCAGGTGAAATTTCCTTCACTCGACCTGAGTGGGAATAACCCCTATCGATATTTGATAATGTAATTGAAAGACCTAGTGATGAAATTTTGTTCTCAGGGTGTGATTCCTAAAATTTCCAGTTTATTTTTATGTGTACTTTCTCATTGTCCTACTGACCTTGAAACAAGAAAACTGGTTACTTTAACCTTTAAGTGCAACATGCAATCGGCCAGTATGTCATAAGCGACAAGGCCATGGCTCAGTCTGTGCAAGGTGTTCTAGTATTATTTGAAATTAGAAGTCAATGTTTACATAGCTTTCTTGTCTGGATTAGGAAGAAATGGCAGAGCTGGACATGGTGTTGCACACCTGTAATCCCAGCACTCAGGAGTCAGAAGCAGGAGGGTTATAAGTTGCAGACCAGTCTGGGTAACACAATAAGACCTTGTCTCACAGGGTGTTAGTGGCTCACACCTGGAATCCTTAGCTACTCAGGAGGCTGAGATGTGAGGATCATGGTTCAAAGCCAGCCCAGGCAAGGAAGTCTGTGAGACTATTATCTCCAATTAATCACCAGAAAACTGGAAGTGGTGCTGTGGCTCAAGGGGTAGAGCACTCACCTTGAGCTGAAGAGCTCAGGGACAGTGCCAGGACCAGCGTTCAAGTTCCATGACCAAAAAAAAAAAAAAAGACTTTTTCTCAAAAACAGTAACATCAAACCCAAAACCAAAAGCAAACAAACAAGGAACAAACAGGATTATCATGTCTGCATTCAGTCTATGGGAGCCTTGCACTTACATGATATTGGAAAACAGAGGACTCACGCCAGCCATCCTAGCTACCCAGGAGGCTGAGATATGAGGGACATGGTTCGAAGCCAGCCTGGGCTGGAAAGTCTTTAACCAGTGTCTTTAACCAGTAAAAAGCTACAAGTGGTGCCATGGCTCAAGTGGTAGAGAACCAGTCTTGAGTACAAAAGCTCAGGGACAGTGCCTTGGGCCCTGAGTTTAAGCCTTAGGACTAGGCCCTTCCCCACTCCCCCACCCCCAAAAGAGGGAGGATTCTGAACCCCCTAAAAAGATTTCAGGGGCCCCATAAGGGTTATTTCAGTCAATACTTTGAGAATCTCTGGACTATTTAGTAGTGGAATGCTAAATCTGAACTCTCTGCTGAGAAAACCTAATCTAGCAGTGCACACGACCGCACTGCCATCCTTCACGAGGAAGTGGACGTTTACACAATGGTGTGATTCTCCTGAGTGGCTCCAGGCAGGTTTTATTTCACCAATAGCTGCATTCATTCAACCTCGGTTCATTTCACTAGTCACTGCTCCTCCAGCTTAGGGCTCCCTGTGATTCTTTGAAGTTATGACTCTCTGTACTTAGCCCTGTGTTAATCACTGGGCTGCATTCTCCAGAAGTATTTGTTAGTCTGTCACTAAAGGGGTTTCTTTCCCTATCAGACTAATACCTCATGAAACGCTCGGATCTGTGCAGTGACTCACTGAGTATGATTGTGGACAGTGGGGTGATCAGTAGGCGAATCTGATTACACCATCAGCACAGTAACTGTCCAAGTTATATAGACAGTTTTGTGAAGATAATGGTCAAAATTCTGTTATTGACCTTAAATAGCAACATTTAAAAAAAGGTTAGGCTTTCGGGCCTTACAGTTTAGAAAACACAGGTGATTTTTGGTCAGCATTTGCTGAATCAAATTATCTTCCTTACTTTGCCTACTTATAGACTTCTAACAATAATAATTAAAAACCCAAGGAATAGATACATACACATTTTCACAGTGTTGGAAATGCTAAAAGAATAGGGAAAATCTAAATGCCTAAAAGAAAAAGAATAGAAATATTAGTCCAAGGCCAGGTGTGGTAGCATATTCCTGTAATCCCTGCTATCTGGAAGATAGAGATGGGAGATTATGGTTTGAGACCAGCTTAAGCCCTCTCCTTCTAAAAGAAGCTACTGAGATCCTATCTCACAAAACAAGCTAGTATGGTGGTGTATACCTGTAATCTCAGCTGTACAGGAGGCTCATGGTAGCACAATCATAGTTTGAAGCAGCCCCAGGCAAAAATGTGTAAGGCCCTACATGAAAACTACACTAAGTGAAAAAGGTTAGGGACATGGCTCAAGTGATAGAGTACTTGCCTAGCAAACATAAAATCTAGAGTTCACATCCAGGGTCCTTAAAGAAAAGGAAAAGAAAAGAAATGAAGTTGACATTCAGGCTTCAGAAATGTTGGTCTGCATGTTTCACATTTTCTAGTTCCAATTTCCTGCATCCACTCGCATTATGAATTCAATCCAAATTATGAATGGCTGACAAACAGTAACCATCTGGATTTTGTGTTTGCAGATTTCAATTCTAGAAATTTAATATATGTGTTGGGCAAATGAATATATTGATTCATTAATTGGCTATAAAATGAGATTTTTCAATTCTGCGGATTCTTCCAAATGCATTTACAATTTATTTTTGGGGGGGGGGTGGGGACGACGCGACAATCCTGGGGCTTGAATTTAGGGCTTGGGCACTGTCCCTTGGAAATAAGAAATATACTTTCCTGTCTGGGCTAGCTTTGAACCGTGATCCTCAGATCTTAGCCTTCTGAGTAGCTGGAATTACAGGTGTGAGCCAATGGCACCCCATGGATTTATAGCTTTTATTGTTCACCAGGGAGAGGTTTGTGTTCCATCTTTATTTTAAATCAGAATGGACTGATTATATGTGGTGATTCTAGAGACAGCCATTTCTTTCTCTGAGTACTTCATCTCAGCAATTTCTTCTCTTCCATTTGACACACATTACTCCGTAGATTTCTACTGCACATCTATCAAGTACCAGGCCTGGCTTCAGAGCTAGCCATGGAAAGAGGAGGAAGTCTGTCACAATACTCAAGGTCTACACAGAAGTGCTGTGACGGAGACAGGGGCAAAGCACTCTGGGAAAATGGTGGAGTCTGCTTGCCTTTTCCTGGAAGGCCCAGGAAGGCTTTTTAGAGGAAAAAAAAACAAAACCATGATAACTGAATCGTGGCCAAGAGGATTTTGGCAGGCAGTATGGATACTCTGTCAGAGTAAACCTTAGGCTCAGAGAGAACTGTATGTGGATCATCCATCAGAACCCATTTGATTGTAAGCGACAGAAACCCAACACCACTTAGCTGAAGCCAAATGGCAGTGTGTTGGCTCACATACTGGGCAGTCTGGTTTCAGGAACAACTTTATTCTACCTCATGCCTGGGCATTGGCTTGTTCTTTTCTTTCTCCTTTCGGATCTGCTTGTCACTCAGAGTTGCCTTTAGTATCCTTCCATGTCAGTTAGGTTTTTCTGCTCAAATAGGAAAGATAGCCATCAATCAGCAGGCCCCAGTTCACATCTCTCCTTTGACCTCAGAAAGCTCAGATTCCAACACTTTATGAGGAAGACACTCCTGGAATCATGGTCTGTTCTTGTGGTCATATACCTCCCAGGGTACCTGTGGAGGTGTATGGAAACTTCAAGACTAAACACAGAGAAAATAGGTGTCCCCAGGAGTAGATCAGTTAGATTTGCCATGAATTTGACAAGGATTTTTATAACATTAGGGCTGTGTTTTTTCCCCTCCCCAAATTCATTTAAGTATTTATCTTATTAGGTTTTATTTATTTACTTATTTTTGGTGTCTGTACTAGAATTTAAACTAGGGTCTGGGCACTCTCACTTAACTACTTTTTTTTGTTGTTCCAGGCTGGCATTTTACCACTTGAGCCAAGCCCCACTTCCAACTTTTTACAGGTTAATTGGAGATAAAAGTCTCACAGATGTTCCTGCTCAGAGTGGTTTTGAAACCACAGTTGCTTCTTGAGCAAGCTAGGATTAGTGCCATAAACTACCTATAAACTATCTCATTTGTTTTATACTTTCCAAACTTTTAAGGAATATTTGTTTTATTTCAAAATACAGCCTTCCAATCAGGGAGGGCTAAGAGCTAAGGGCTTTGTTTAGAATATGCAGTGCACAAATCGTAACTTCCTGACCTAAGACATACTGTTTTTGGGCTGAGTCTCACTATGAAGCTCAGACTGGCCTTGAATTCATGATCCACCTGCTTTAGTCCCCTGAGTAGGTGGGATTATACCTACAAAGGTTTACAGACTATGGTTACAGTACTACATCATTAGCCTTCCTGGAATATTAACTCTGTGTGTGTGTGTGTGTGTGTGTGTGTGTGTGTGCACAAACAAGTTTAGTTCTTGTTCTAGATCTTTACTCTTGGAGTGTCATTTGTCAAATGATCAGAACCATGCTGTGGCTATGGAGCCCTATGTACCATGCATCCATTCTTTTGGAAAATTCTAGAATAACAAATTAGCTCTACCATATCAGGTATTTTCATTAAAAGTTACTGACAGTGTTCTTTAACTTGTGACTTTGGAAAACAACAGAAGTAATTACTTGGGAAGAATGAAAACAACATAGAGCAGTAACTGTTAATTTAGCATGTAAACACAACTAATTATATGCAAGCAGAGTCTTGTTTAACTACTGATCCTTTCTCCTAGATGCCAGGACGCCTAGGTTGCAGACTTCTGCTTTTCTGAAATCCTTGCAGGTTCGGGTTATTTCTTCTTAGATGTCTCCTTGGTCCTGGTCTCATGTCTTAAAGTGCCCTATCATCTCCAACTCACTGCAAATTAAGGTTACTTCTGATAGGTTTTACCATCCTTTTTCCAAACACTCCTTCCTTGCTAACCCTGTAAGCACTCCAGGGCATGAGGTTGCAGCATCTTATGCTGTTCTTGATTTCACTTGTCTTCTGAGTTACTGTGTTGCTTTGCAAGGCTGCATTTTCTTTTTGATGATCTATGCTAACAGATGAGCAATTGGTCGAACTTTCTCAACCACAACCCACAGGAAGAAATTTGCTTTATATTATACCTGCTACATACATACATGCAGGCTCTCTCTCTCTCTCTCTCTCTCTCTCTCTCTCTCTCTCTCTCTGTCTTTCTGTCTCTCTGTGTCTCTGCTCTGTCTGCCTGTTTCTCTCTCTCTCTCTCTCTCACACACACACACATACACACACACACACCTGAAACAGAAGTTTCTTGGAGCAATTTTATACTTGCTGTCCAAAATAGACTGATTTATTTGACTCTCCTATTTATTTTATCTTCTATTCTATTATTTTCTATCATTCTATTCCATTCCATTCCATTTCTATAAAAATTTATTTCTCAGTTCACTTCTGAGTCAAGAACCACAGATTAAAAAGCAACGTTGTAAGGCTAGTCTTTGTAAAATGCACAGAAGAATAGAAATATTTGTAGTCACATTCCTGGCCTTCTAAGAATATATGTTATCTAGTTCAAGGCTGAATAGCTGGCTAGCTGATGTCATTTCCTCTTGCTAGACTCACCCTATCTGTGGTATCAGTGATTCAGCAACTCGAAACTCCTTTCTAATCACCAGACTTGAAGGAACTATCTATATATTCCTTTAGAAGGAATGGTTAAGTTTTCAGAGATGACATTTGGAAGAGACAATTGATGGAAAAGTAAGGGCTCTATTGCTTTCCTGGAGGATAAACCCATAGGTTCCCTTTTATAATCAAGTGCTATATGCTGTATATCATTCTGATAGTCATTAGAACATCTTATTATCATTGAAATTTAGTTGTTTGAACACTATCATTAAAGTCAACAAGAATCTGATCTCAAGTAGTCAGTAGGGAGTTCTCAATCCTATTGGCCTCTAACCAGCCTTGTAAGTCGGATCGGTTCTTAGAAGTTTGCTTTTTCTCCTTCTCCTTCCCCTTCCTCCTCTTCTTCTTCCACTTCTTCTTCTTCCTCCTCTTCCTCTCCCTCCCTCCCTCCCCCCTCCTCTCCTTCCCTCCCTCTCCCCCCTCCTCCCCCCTCCTCCTCCTTTCCTGTTATTTCATAGTTGTCTAAGGTCAATACGATCAGTGCCTTGAGCTTTGTTACATGTAAAGTGATTAGAGAAACTTTCCAGAGCTCTCTGTGACAGGAGCTGCCATTGATCACTCAAAGTATCCTCTTTCCCTTAGTAAAAGAATCCTAACTTTGTTCAGAGTAACAATGAACCCCAAGGAAAATTATCTGTTTATTGGACCAACCTTGCCTTGGGGTTGATCACGTGACACAATTCTGGCCAATGAGGAATGAGCTGAGGGTTTCTGGGTAAGCTTTTGTTTTCCTGAAACAGGAAGAGCAGCTGTATGGACACTCAGCCATCTTGCAACCAAGAGATAGCACCCATCATTGAGCAGCTGAAAGCCATGAAGCAGGTGTGAGGAAAGAGCCTCTATCCCTCCTGGCAGCACAGGGCAGCAGCATCAGCTGGGTGGCTGACCTGAGATTTCTGGTTAT
The DNA here is from genome assembly GCF_000151885.1 of Dipodomys ordii. Taxonomy (NCBI): domain Eukaryota; kingdom Metazoa; phylum Chordata; class Mammalia; order Rodentia; family Heteromyidae; genus Dipodomys; species Dipodomys ordii. The sequence goes on along the minus strand of NW_012267225.1, from coordinate 1,133,233 downwards.
GTGAGGAAAACTTTAGAAGCCCTTAACTTTTCATGCCAAGTTTTCCCTTGATCTGTAATCAAATAACTACACAACTGATTCCCCTTCCAATTCTGGATCTATCTTATTCTTTGATGGAACTTTGATAAGTACAAATTACTGTGATGATTGCTCCAAATGTCGCTAATTAGAGTCAAAGCTATTTTAGAGTAATTACTAATGAAAGTGCAATGATGTTATTTTGTTCGACATACAAGTGTGAGAAGCTCTTTTCTCCCACTATCCCAACAGCATTTAAAATGTCTTGAGGATTACTGTTCTGTTATTTTTTTTTAAGGTTTTCCCCACATGGCTCAAAGTTGTGTAGAAACTAGAGTTTAGCCAAACGAGTTCCTATTTTCAGTTTTGATGGTTCATTCTAGTTGGTCTCTTCATGTTTAAGTTCAAAGAGCTGTTTGCCTGTCCTGGGTCTGGGAAGGCAAAGCTCAATGTTTTTATAGAGTTAAGTTAGTCTAGATTTGGAGATTCCCCTAACTTTATTCAGGATAAGGGAAACCATTTTGGTCCTAGCTTTCCTTACAGCAATTAAGAAGTTGGGCGGAAGAAAAAGAGTCAACAAATGCGAAGACCAGGCTCCTCAGTGAAAAGCTTCTGAAGGAATTCCAGCTGCCATCTGTCTGTTGGCATCTCTTAGTTAAGATATAATTTGTTAGAAGCATCGTCTAACAAATGTGCTAAGGATAAGCCAAGTTAGATAGGCTATCACAGTGCTATCCACAGATGTAATTTAAATTCTCAAGTCACCACATTAAAAAGCAAAACAAATGGGATAAATTAATTTTAATAATGTGTTTTATTAAAAAACATAGAAAAGATGCCACTTTAATCATAATAAATGTAAAAATTACTAATGAAATATTGCTCCCCCCATCTCTCTTTCTCTCTTGGACACAAGATTCAGTGAAAATTGTTCACAGACAGCAGTAACAACTCACATTTTCAATATTTCAAATCTCCACCATGACTGGTGGCTGCCATAGTGAATAGTTTTCTCTCTACTTCTATGCAGGCAGCCTCCATTCTTTATGTGCCTCCATGTCATAGCTGTCTTCATGGGAAGAGTGGTCATAGTCCTGGATTCCTCTACCACTGCCCAATGTAGAGAGAATACTATTCACTATGCCCAGAGCTTACTGAGAAAGATTTCCAGCTAAACTATAGCTCTGGCTGGTTCTAGCAGTGTCACTAGAGGCAAACCCCTTCAAAACCTCCTTTATTGAGAATGAAGAAAACAAGAACATTCTATCTACCTCAAGTGGGGACTGTGAGGAAGCCTTGGGGACAGGGACCCTCTCTTTCCTTTGTAACTCTAGTGATTCTCCAAAGTACTTGAATGGCAGTAGCTGGCAAGGTACTTATTGAATGAATATATCAAGCCAAATAATTTATGGAGAATTAGTTGCAAATTTCATAAGGTTGAACTAATGTAAAATATTTTTCTCATTCTGTGTTTTGCTAGGGTTACTCCCATGCTACAGGTTTACAACTCCAAAGAGAGAGTGTTTGCTCTTGGAAACAATTGTTGAAGCAAGGGACATGGAAATAGTTGGGAAGTTGGGATTATTTTATTAGCTAAACCTTGAGTAGCCACAGTATGGAGAGTGATTTAGGGTGAATCATCTGACTGTGGTCATATTTCATAGGAAGGGCTCCATCGTATGTGTGTGTGTGTGGTTTCTCTATGCTCTTATTTAAAAACTGAATAAAAAAGAGAGTTATTGGAAGAAATACCTTTTTGTTATGCTCACGTCAGAACCGATCTCGTAACCCAACTTGCATTGGCAATATGGCCTATGGGCAGTCCTTGGGGGACCTACATTAATGAGCAGATAAGAGTGATTTGTTGTTATTACAGTCATTGTTTCCATTCTATACTGGACATCAGTCATTTGGCCCATTTTTCAAAGACCCACTTGAATTCGCTGAACCTATGAACTTCCTGAAAGTCTAGCCACCCAACTCTATCAGGAAAGCCCATGACTGCACAACTAAAGGGCATCTATTTTATTCCCTGCCTCAGAGCAAGTCTTCGCAAACCAAAGCTAACATAAAAGTAAGGTGTATTTCCTTTCAAGAGGCCATAAACAAGAACATTTCATACCATCCTGAGATAATGTTTCTAATTAGTTAAAATCATCTTGGGATTTTTTGTCTTCTTATAGAGACCAGAGTGGAATTTTATTTAAAAGAACACTTTTTCTTAAAAGTGTGGGGTGATAGGTATATTAATTAGTTTAAACATCTATCTATATATCTATATCAAAGCATCACATTGTATGCCTTGAATATATATTATATATGCATATTATGTGTACATATATATATATATTTATATAAAATTTTCATTTGTCAATCATACCTCCATCAAGCTGGAAATAATTTAACACACAATAAAAACCAAAGGAAAAACTGTTAAAATTCAAAGAGGGTCCATATGATGAGCCTTTGTGTATAAATGTTGTATATATCATACAAATCAAGTGAATAGCAGGACAAATGTACTTCAAACTTTGCAACATTCTGTCGAAGGGACAGAACATTTCTTGAAAATGCACTTCAAAAAACTAAAGGCCTGGCACTGGCTCATCCCTATAATCCTAGCTACTCAAGAGCCTGAGATCTGAGAGGACTGTGGTTCAAAGTCAGTCCATGGAGGAAAGTCCGTGAGACTCTTATCTCCAATTAATGAACAAAAAGACAAAAGTGGATCTGTAGAGAGCTAGTCTTGAGCAAAAAGGCTCAGGGACAGCATCCAGCCCTGAGTTCAAGACCTAGATCTCTCTCTCTCTCTCTCTCTCTCTCTCTCTCTCACACACACACACACACACACACACACACACATCCATATTCAATAGGGGCACTCACAATTTGTAATTATTTCTTTTTTTTGGGGGGGGGTCCAGTCATGGGGCCTGAACTCTGGGCCTGGGCGCTGTCCCTCAGCTCTTCAGTTCAAGGCTAGCCCTCTAACACTTAAGTCACAGCGCCACTTCCGGCTTTTTTCTTTTTGCTTATGTGGTGCTGAGGAATCGAACCCAGGGCCTCAGGCATGCAAGGCAAGCGCTCTACCACTGAGCCACCTTCCCAGCCCCTGTAATTATTTCTTGATATGCCAAAGAATCTATCCAAATTAATTCATAGCTTAGAGATAAAAAGATCTTTTTGTTTTTCTTAAAAGATAGGGTCTCATGTTACCCAAACTGGTCCCATATTCCTGGGCTCAAGCGATGCTCTTACTTCAGCTTCCCAAGTAGCTGGGATTTAAGTGTGTACCACTGTGGTTGGAAAAAACACTATCTAAGCATGCTTAATCATAGATTCATTCTACAGGGCTAGTGACATAGGCTTCTCACTGTAGTGCAAGAGAAACAACAGCTGTGAGTTGGTGTCCATTTTCTGCCCCGTACAGCTTTGTTGGTGCTTTATGTGTGGTGACTCAGGATTGATAGTTATAGGTGATACAGCCCACACTGATCTCTCTCTCTAAATGCTGCCATGGGCACTGAAGGCAGCAGCTAGTATTTCCACAAAAGCATATGGGGATCATTCCCTGCCCAAGGTTGTCATCTAGTGAAAGGTGACACTGGTTATTTCTAGGCTTACTTCTGCTCACAGGCAAAGCTCATTCTTCAACTTGTCCTCTTCCTATATAGTTCAGCTGTAAGGACAGCTCTTCATTGCTTCATCCTTATCTCAAAATGACCTTAGGTTCAATTCACAAGTGCTTCTGTATTGACTGCAGCATTCATTGCCTGAACAGTGGCTGTCCCAAAGATGGTGCACACCACACACACACACACACACACACACAGCATCCAGTGGAAACTAGAGACTGCTAGGAATATGTATCAAAATTATCAGTAAGCATTTTTCATTATTTTACATAATCCATAGCATTTCCCCAGGAAGGCTGCTTCAGAGAAGGGGCAAATTGCAAATATCATTAGGAAAGTGTTCATAGTAAGCAAAGGAATATGCTTAAGCAATGTATGTTTTCCCATTTGGCTATAGACAAAAATCAGTATTTAGGCTTCTCATTTAGAATTCACTGAAATGAAAACATAATCCAAGTTAATTATTGTTCCCTAAGGTATTTGGTTGCACAATGTTTTGTGAAGTTAAAACCTATTAAGAAGCCATGGTCTGCGTGTGTGTGTGTGTGTGTGTGTGTGTGTAAGCTTACTTAAAACATTGGAAAGAAGGAGAAGAAATAAAATAAATAAAGGAAACCAATACTTAGCGGGCACCTTTAATTCTTATCATTTATACTGAAATAACCTGGGACAATAGAAGTATGTTGGTTTGGCTCTATTAGAAAATGTCTCAGATGCCAGGTGTGCTTGTACATGTTTGTAATTCCAGAAATCTGGAGATGGCAACATGAGGATCATGAATTGGAGGCCAACTTGGACTACAATAAAAATAAATAAAGGAAGCTGGGTGCTGGTGGCTCATGCCTGTAATCTTGGCTACTTAAGTGACTGAGATTTGAGGATTGTGGTTCAAAGCCAGTCTGGGCAGGAAAGTTGGTGAGACTCTTATCCTCAATTAACTGTCAAACAAACAAACAAAAACACCCAAACTGGAAGTGGAGCTGTGGCTCAAATGGTAGACCACTACTTGCCTTGAGGACAAAAAGGGTCAAAGACAGTGCCTGAAGTTCAAGGCCCAGGACCAGCACCACCACCAACAAGTGAACTGAGTGAGAACAAAACAAGTGCTCTGGAGGGAAGTTCCATTTAGATCTGTAAAGTTATTCAACCTCAAGAGAGTTTTACACGAGGAAAGAGAGTCAACCAACACAATTTCCGTCTGAGCAAATAATACTCCTCGGGCTATCTGCAGAGCTAGTCCTCTGAGGAACGAAAAATACTAATTTGAGCTGTATCAGTTAGAATTGAGTTCCCCATCCTAAAAGAATTACCTCAGGAAGCCCAAGCAAAAAGTACAACTTTTCTGCCAATGTATAAATTTACACTAATCTTTCTCATTGCCGTCCAGGCCAAGTTAAAATAGATTCGTAGAAAATGGAACAGGTATTTGAAATGAGTCCCTCTAATCTAATTTATTTTTTTTAATTTCTTTTTTTTATTGTGAAAATACTGTACAGAGGGGTTACAATTACAAGGGCAAGATAATGAGTACATTTCTTATCAAGCATTGTAGCCTCCTCCTTTGTTTCCCCTTCCTATCCCTTCCCATCCCCCCCCCCCCCCCGCCCCCCCCACCCAATCCTCCCTGCCCACCCCCTCCCCTCCCACAAAAGTTGTAAAGTTCGTTTTGGACATAATGACTTGTACATTGTTGCAATGGGTCCGCCTCTAACCCTTTTTAAACAATTTGTTTTTCCCCTTCCCCTCCACAGATTATACCAATCTCAAATACAGTGAAAGCACCGGTTATACTGTGGGGGAGGGACATACAAAGCAACAAAGAAATAATCTTATAAATGTGTTAGAAACAATCGCATGAAAGAAAAAAGACATTTGAGTACATATATTAGGGTTCGTTTCCCTAACATCACCTCATTTGACCTTTCCTGCTTGACTCAGACATATACTAGATATTGTAAATAAGGGAAACCATGGGACCTATGTTTCTTTGGGCCTGGCTTACTTCACTTAATAGAATTTTTTCCAAGTCTTTCCATTTCCTAACAAATGGGGCAATGTCATTCTTTCTGATGGAGGCATAGAATTCCATTATGCATATATACCACATTTTCTTGATCCATTCATCTACTGAGGGGCAACTGGGTTGGTTCCATATCTTAGCTATAGTAAATAGTGCTGCAATAAACATAGTCGTACTGGTAGCTTTAGTGTGGTCTTGTTTGTCAACATTTGGGTAAATGCCCAAAAGTGGGATTGCTGGGTCATAGGGGAGCTCTATGTGAAGTCTTTTGAGGAACCTCCATACTGCTTTCCAAAGTGGGTGAACAAGTTTACACTCCCACCAACAATGCAGTAAGGTTCCCTTCTGTCCACATCCCCTCCAGCATCTGTTGTTTTTAGAGTTCTTGATTTTAGCCATTCTAACTGGGGTGAGGTGGTATCTCAATGTTGTTTTGATTTGCATTTCTTTTATGGCTAGGGAGGTTGAGCATTTCTTCATGTGTCTATTGGCCATCCTTCTTTCCTCTTCTGAGAAGTTTTCTTTAGTCCACTTATTTATTGGGCAGTTGTTTCTTTGAGGATTTGTTGTTGGGGGTCTAATTTCTTTTTTCTAAATAATTTTTTATTGTGAAAATACTGTACAGAGGGGTTACAGTTATATGAGCAAGGTAATGAGTACATTTCTTATCCAGCATTGTTGCCTCCTCCTTTGTTTTTCCCCTACCAGCTCTGAGAGTCTCTCTAATCTAGATTAGAGAGTTGCTGCTTTGATTAGTCAAGTACTAATTGAATTCAGTACAATAAAGGACCACTGCATTTGAATGGGGTGGACTGGTTCCACCTGTCAGTTGGGTAGGCTGCTAGTTTGAAGTCACTGTGTCGGGTTTGGTCAAGCCAATGTGTGTCCTGAGAGTCAGTGAGTCCAAAAAGCCTACATTGGAGCTTCAGCTTTGCACCTCTGTTATTGGTTTCACAATGATTGATAGATAAGTCAACCAGTCTCTGTAATCCCACTGTCCTTATTTGCAGAACTGGTGAGGCAGGTTACGCTCTGGAGCCATTTCTAACTTCTAAACTACGATGGCTGTAGACTGCTGACAGGCCTCTTATGGAAACACTGAGATTCACAGTGAGTCACCAACTAAAAAGATCACCATTGAGAAGCAAAGGTGCTAAGTCCATAACATTCTCTGAATGATCTTCTTTGGAATGTGTGCATATACATAGGAATGTAGATGTATACATCCAGGTGCAGGAATCTGACTTAAGAAGGGACCATTTGTTGATTAAAGGTGACACAAATTTTGCTTCATGTTTATCCCCCAAATTCTTTTGTTTGCTTTTTTTTTTTTTTTTTGCCACACAGCCAAAGTTGGTCTGGAACTCACTAGGTAAACCAGGCTGGCCTTGAACTACGAATCCACCCATCTCAGCCTGCCTAGTTGCTGTGATTAGTGGCATGTATCAATATCAATATGCCTAACCAGAATGCTTACTAAAAATTTTTAACTTAAGGTAGCATTATACATGTATGAATTTAATAAGATTACAACACCATATTTTTACTCTGTCAGCCAAAATACTGTAGTAATGAAACGGATAATTGTCTATGATCATTTTGGCAGTTCATACCAACTCTCCTTGTTCTGTGAGATGTGGAAGGAAGGTCCAGGTTTTTTTTTTCCTTTTGCTATTCTTTTTTTTTTTTTTATTGTGAAAATACTGTACAGAGGGGTTACAATTACCTGGGCAAGATAATGAGTACATTTCTTATCAAGCATTGTAGCCTCCTCCTTTGTTTCCCCTTCCCATCCTCCCCCGCCCCCCCAATCTTCCTCACACACACCCCCGCACCAAAGTTGTAAAGTTCGTTTTCAACATAACGACTTGTACATCTCATTGTTCAATGGGTCCACCTGTATCCCTATTTAAACGATTTGTTTTTCCCCTTCCCCTCCACAAATTATACCGACATCAAATACAGTGAAAGCAGGGGTTATACCGTGAGGGAGGGACATACAAAGCAACAAAGAAATAATCTTATAAATGTGTTAGAAACAATCACATGAAAGAAAAAAAAACATTTGAATACATATCTTAGGGTTCATTTCTCTAACATCACCTTATCTGACCTTTTCTGCTTGACTTAGATATATACTAGATATTGCAAATAAGGGAAACCTAGATATTGCAAATAAGGGAAACTGTGGGACCTATTTTTCTTTGGGAGGTCCAGGTCTTTATAGATAGAGGCAAACTTATGTTGACTTCTGATTGATCCATTGCTAACTTTGCCCTTTTCTCACGTCTGAGATGTACATACTGATGCTCAAATGGTGAGCTACACACATATTCTTAAATGAAATGATGTATGTAAAGCCCCAGTGAACGTATTTTCTTTCTTCCCAAGAATACTCCTTCCTCTAAAAAATTCCTGATTTTCACGAACTTACAGTAGAATTCTTCTATTCTGCCTAAGCAACTCTGTTATTTTTTTCCGCTGAGAATCATGATTATGTATTCTTTCCTATAGAAGATGTTTTTCATGTTCTTCTCTGGGATGAGCAAATCTAACCAAAACTTTTCTAGGAAGGTCTCTGGTTTGAATCCTTTGCATCCATTTAGTGAATTTGGTGTAGTTTTTGCCATGTTAAAAAGTGTTTGATTATATATCTCTTTGCAGTGTTTTCACTCCTGTGTATTCTGTATTCTCAGCTACTTCACAAGAAAAAAAACTGCTTTGTTATAGCTGAGCTAAACAAAGAATATTGAGTTTATTCAAGGAACTTTAAGGGGAAGGGATACATATTTTGAAGTGCATTAATTCAGACCCAGTTAGAATCATGAGATGGGTTAGAGGTGATTTCTATATAAGAAATAGCTGAAGAACTTGGGTCATTTATCTTGGAGGAGAAAAAAAATGGTGGGAATATAAGATAAATTTTGTCTACAAACAGTTGAGAGGTACTATGTGAAAGAGGTACTGAAAACTTTTTTTCCACTTGAGGCCAATAACTTGAAATTATAAAAGGAAACTTCAAACAGACATTGCTGTCCACAGATGAGTTCTTTGGCTTTTTTTTTTTTTTTTGGGTCCGGTCATGGGGTCTGAACTCTGGGCCTGGGCGCTGTCCCTCAGCTCTTCAGCTGAAGGCTAGCACTCTACCACTTGAGCCACAGCACCACTTCCGGGTTTTTTCTTTTTGCTTATGTGGTGCTAAGGAATGGAACCCAGGGCCTCATGCATGCAAGGCAAGCACTCTACCACTGAGCCACCTTCCCAGCCCCAGTTCTTTGGCTTTTTAAGTGCTTTAACAGAGGCTAAAAAAGAAAAATTACGTGTTTGGCATGTGGTATGATGGTAGATGGGACTGACTGCTGAGAGTCTTCCCAACTCCAGACAAAAAGTGCTTTTCAAACATGATGTTATTTATTGATAGACGAATAAATCACAGTAAGCACTTGTTAAATATTATCCAACCAGTGCATTCTGGGAAAGTTCCATATTGATACTTTTTTTTTTTTTTTTGTCAGTCTTAGGGCTTGAACTCAGGGCCTGGCTACTGTCCCTGAACTTCTTTTGCTCAAGGCTAGTGCTCTACCATTTTAGCCTCAGCACCACTTTTTTTTTTTTTTGAGTAGTTTATTGGAGATAAAAGTCTCACAGAGTTTCCTGCCTGAGCTGGCTTTGAACTGTGGTCCTCAGATCTCAGTCTCCTGAGTAGCTAGGATGACAAGCATTGGCCACCCGTGTCCAGCAATATTGATATTCTTGCATATATTTAAATACTAAACATTCCTTTTATAGATAATAAGCCATAACCAATTGTCTTGAAACCATGATCCTCAATGAATACTTCACTGAAGTGACATTACGTCCTTTCCAAAATATATATTAGGGAAAAATTAACCCAAAATCTAGCTTAAACTTCCTCAGCAAAGGATAAATACATAATAATAAACATGATAAATACACATAAAAACATGATAAATAGATAAAATAGATTGCACAGGAAATGTGAAGTATAAAAAGAAGTCATTTGTATTAAAATTCTTTTTCCCCTTAAAATTTTTTTTTGTGATCTTCAGGAAGTTGCTTCTTCACATGAATTCTATTTTCTGCAATTGTAAAAGAAAAATGATGTTTGCAAGACTGTTGACAGGTTATTTAGGTTACAGATCAATAAGAACTAATATGTTGTAACTGGAAGTGGGGCTTAAATAGTACAGTGCCAGTCTTGAGTGGAAAAAACCAAGAGAGCATAGAGGCTCTGAGTTCAAATCCCAGTATCAGCACAAAACCAAACAAAAGAACAACTACAAAAAAAACCCTTCTAGAGTACAGCCAATTGTGCTTGATGCCAGCTAGTTCTCCAAAAGTCGGCTGTAGTTGTAGGGTACAGAAATAGGTAATAGAAGCAATAGAAATATCTTGAGTGGTATCTAGCATGAGGAAGATGCCAGATGAATGTTAATTCTCTCCCATCATTGACTGAGAAGCTGAGGTTGCTGGGATTTGTGATAAGAACCATCTAGAACTTCCCAGAGGATTCAGAACCAGTTTTGAATAGCTGTGACAATATTATTCCTAGTTCTGTTAGTTTAGGTTCAGTTGATTTCAACTTGTTATTTGGATAACATATTTATTTCCTTGTAATGCTTATTTGGGTTGGAATAAAGGGCAACTGAAAAAAGAGTCTGAAACATCCTTCTGGTGAAAATTAGGTCAAGTGTCCTTCCCTTCAAAGTTCTGATTCTCCAGAACAATCTACTGAGAAAATAACAGTAAAATAGTTAGTTTTGATCTTGGTTTTTCCATGTTCACCATCTTGCAGTGGTCTGAGAGCCAGTACTCAAGTGTTCTGTTCTTAGACTCCAATTCTTTGCAGAATTCATCTTCAAAGACATGCAAAGGCCATCTTTTAAATGTTTAAAAAACTCGAATGGAATTTTGGAGAGATAGAATCAGTTACCTTTCTCTCATGACCCTACAATTCATGTGATTGGTTCTTCTGGTTTTTGTAGGCCCTTTGCCCAATTCCTTCTGTGTATGAAATCACAGATCCTGGCAGAGGAACCATTGGGAAAGTTACATTTGTTCCAAAACTGTTAGTGATAAATTAGCCTGCAGGAAAGAATGTTAGGTTGGTGTTAATATTTCAGCTAAACACACACACACACACACACACACACACACACACACACACACACACACACACACACACACACACACCTTCCAAACACTACACACAAAAGAATGTTTAATAGAGAACTTTTAATCTCTCTCTTCCCCCACTTTCTTTCTTTCTCATTGAAGATGTAGCCCATAGCCTTCTACCTGCTAGGCACATGCTCTTCAACTAAGTTGCATCCCCAATCCTAAATCAATATTTTAGGGACAAATTCCTCAGACTTTCTTCCTAAAAGCTTTAATGCTGCTTGTTGTAATCATATGTGAGTCTCTTGGGCAGAATCAATGGTGCCAGCTTTCTCTCTCTGTCTTTCTTTCTCTCTCTTTCCCTCCCTCTCTTCCTCCCTCCCTCCCTCATTTCCTTCCCTCCCTCCCTCCTTCCTTCTTTCCTTCCTTCCTTCCTTCCTTCCTTCCTTCCTACCTTCCTTTTCTCCCCCCCCCTTCATTTCTTTCTTAGGGCATAAACTCAGGGCCTGGGAAATGTCCTTGAGCTTTTTTTTGCTTAATTCAAGCACTCTACTACTTGAGCTATACCTCTCCTGGCTTTTTTTTGGTGTGTGTGTGTGAGGGGGTGATTAATTGGTCATGAGTCTCACAGACCTTTCTGCATGAGTTGACTTTGAACCACCATGATCCTCAGCTCTCAGCCTTCTGAGTAGTTAGGATTATAGGCATGAACCAACAGTGCATGGCACAATTGCCATTCTTATAGAAAACTGGAAAAGATATGGACAGGTTATTAGAAAACTCCATTATGGCCCGATACAGAGATTTCTCTATGAAGGAGGGTTAGGTTATAAGAAGATGGCACTGGCTTCCAGTGGAGCTGACAGGATTTAGACAAGGTCCACCATCTTTTCCAGTTTGGCTAGATCTTGTGATGAGCAAAGGCAGCTGCTCAGTCTGTGTGGAATACAGTGGGAGAAAGAGCACCTATTTCTCATTTTTCATTTCATTCTTCAGCCAGCTTGTTGAAAATGTCAAATCCAGCTAGAGGGTTCTGAGGTTCCATTCAGGCCTTTTAAACCCTTGAATTTCCCCAATTTTCTCCTTATACTAGTAGTGCAGCACCTGATAACAATGTGTGTGTGTGTGTGTGTGTGTGTGTGTGTGTGTCTGTCTGTCTGTCTGTGTGATGAGATGACAAAAAGCAAGAGCAGGTGGTGGCCAATCTTAGGAATTCCTTTTGGGAAAGAGTTAGGTCAAATCTGATCTGAGATTCACCTTGTCTGGGGATTGCAGCTAAAGCGGGGAGAGGTTTACCCTCATGGGATTCACTCCAGTTTCCTTGAGTTCCTCCTCTTCTGTGTCAGCTGTACACATGGCCGCTCTGAGTCGGAGCCAAAGGTGTGTGAAGGTGTGCGTGGGTCCCTGCCGGAGTGGCCTGCGGTGCTGGTGAGTCACGCGGGCTGCTGGAGTGGCATCTCCTCCCTTTAAGAGCGCTCTGTTATGAAATATCGGTGATGACAAACTGTTTACTGCATCCTATTTTCCATCACCTTGAGTTCCTGTAAGATCACTGGCCCATTAATATGGTGTATCTGTCTATTTATCACTTATCCATCAGACTATCTATCTATTTCCAAAGGGCCCATCAGATAGGCCCTAAACACTCTGAACTTGTGCCCAGTGGGCATGCTCGAACTTGTACTGAGCTGAGAGACCTAGTTCTTGATCTAGTTTTATTGAGAGCAATTAGCATAAAGGGAACAGGTTTATAGGCAGCACTCAAACTTTAAAATGTTTCATATGCATCGTAATCAAGCTCTTTAAAAAAACAACTCTGGAGGAAGCCAATTGGATCTTTGTTCTTTCTCAGCCTAGCTGGGTTAGAGGTAGAGGAGGCACTTTCTTTGGGAACTTGAGCCCCCTGTCTCACTGTCTGCATACATAACTACCACTCAGATAACCATGTCTTCTTGTCTCTAAAATCCTGCAGTATATGTTATGGAGCCTGCAGTAAGTGTTTTCCTTATGTCCTGTACATAATGCTTGTCGTGGGTGCTGAAGAGAACATGTTGGTGGTAGCAGAAGAGTGATGCGTGAAGGACAGTCTGGAGTAGGGCTTTTTCTGCTAAAATCCCAGAAATGGATGCATTCTACTCGTGTGGAGAATGGGCTCATCCAGAATAATGTCCCACGGGTGGCATTGAGCCACGGTGGTTTAACAATAGGTGAAATTTCTTTTTTCTTCTGCAGCTTCCAGTCCACTTGAACAAATGCAGAACAATAGTTACAGGAAAAGGCACCTTTCTGTACCCAACCCAGTATCTGCATTGTTCGTAGCCTTGCATGGTCTGTAGTAGGTGTGAATTTCACTCACTGTAACAAATATCTAAGGTGATCAACCTACCGCTGGTAGAGGTATTGGTCCATGAGCAGCTGGACCCATTGATTTTAGGCCTCTGGTGGGATGCAGGATGGGAATACTGGGGAGTATGTGGCAGAGCAAAACCTCTCACCCACCTTATGGCTAGGGAAGGGAAAGCAGAAGGGAGCAGACTGGACTCCCATAATCCTCAAGCCCCCCCGCCCTCCAGAGGTCTATAGGCTGCCCAGTTATATCCCACCAGGTTGGAGACCAGGCTTTTGCTGCCTGTGGGCAACATTTAATTCGAAATGCTAGTACAGGACTGTCTGCTCTTCGGCTTCTTCACTCTGTTCAACTTGGTCCTTTCTTCATGGTCCCAATGAGGACAGATTCTGGCCAAGATATGGTCACAGTGTTCTTTTCCTTTCCAAATTCCTTTAGCAGTAGCGTGTACCTGTTTTGAGTCTTTTTCTAATCTTTTCCCATTTTTATGTATTCCTTTCTAGAGTTAAAAATTTTGTTTTGAGTACATTAGTATGGGGGGGGGCAGGTGTAGTTTGATGGTGACATTTCCATTAATGTGAACAATGTATCCAAATCAACCTCACTAACATATTATCTTAAATAGGTTTGCGTTCTATTTTCCACATGTTTATCACTTTAGATTAGTCTGTTTGCTTTGTGTGTGTGTTGTTGCCAGTCCTGGGGCTTGAACTCAGGACCCATGCACTGTCCCTGAGCTTCAGTTGCTCAAAGCTACCACTCTACCACTTGGGCCACAGCATCATTTCCAGCCTTTTCTGTTTATGTGGTACTGGGGAATTGAACCCAGGGCTTCATGCACGCTTTGCAAGCACTCTACCACTAAGCCACATTCCCAGCCATGCTTTGTGTAGGTTGAAACTTTGTTGTATGGTGCATAGGAGTTTAGTATCATTTTCACTAGGGTTAAGATGTACTTTCCTCAGTCTTGTAGTTCTGTATTTCTGTATGTTTCTCTCTTCTTTTATTCCTTCATTTCCCATACAGCTTTTTTGCAGAGGACTTTCAGATCAGTCTCAAGTGATTTCATGACATCTCTGCTCTCGTCTCCCAACTACCTGATAACTAATTGCAGGCAGAAGTTGAATATTTATAATCTTATGTTTATCACAGAGCTTCATTCTAGCAGGGGCTTAAGGACTGCAGTTGATTTTTAACTTTACTATGATATTATAAAGAATGGTGACTGATATAATTCATTTTGTATTTTGTGTTCAGCTCTTGGTCTCAAAATTCTGAATACTCATGGACCCTTCATTATGAAGTAAGGATGGACCCTATTGGAGAAGATACAGTGTTCATTTTTGTGGTTAAGAAAAATCTGTCATGTTGCCAGAAAATGAGGGATGTAGAAAATGATACACCTTTCTTATGGTTTGTTTGGTGGTTGATATTGAGGGGAGATACCTCAAGGTGAGGTATCAAGAGGAAACAGCTTTTCTAGAGGAGATAGGTACATTTTCTAGAGGCAATAGGTGCCTTTTCTAGACAGTCTCTTTCCACTTTAGATTTTCTCATTCTAAGCAGGCTTTAAAGTCCATTTAAAAAGGTTTCAGCATTATTTCCATATGGACCCAAAGTATATCTTCTCACCAAAGTCAGCCTTTATCTCTCTCCCTCATCCCTTCCTTCTCTTCTCTTACTAAAAGCTTCAACAGGTTTCAGTGTTTTTATACATGCTAAAAAGTACTGTAACCAACCCTCATTCACCCTCTTCACTAGCCTGCCATTTCTGCTGTGCCTTCTCCCCAACATGGTCTATTTTCCTATTTCTGTGATTCATGTTGCTTCACTGAATATTAATTAAACAGAGGCTTCTTAAAAAAAACTAGGGTATTTCACAGTGCATATATCATCATTTATTCAGATCAACTTTATCTATGGCTCTTTCTTTTTCTCTTTTCAATGTCTTAGTTTTCGAACCATTTAGATGATTCTTCAAAAATCAAAGAAAAAGAAGTACCATAGTTCTACATTTAAACCCTACAACATGAAATTAATATAAAACTAGCCTGTGACATTTTGGTAACCTGTCCTGATGTCAAATTAATTGAGTTATAATAGCTAAGGGGAATCAAGGCAAGAACGAGAGACGCCATTGTATAATACCATAAATCACAGGTTAAGCCTGGTCATATTGGTTAGACTTCTACCACTGAAATAAAATTATTGGTTTAGCTTAGGAAATTACTGCTATAGTTCTGGCGGAGGGATGAACAAGACAGCACAGGTAAGTAGTAATTTTTGACACATAGGTTAATTTTATTATGTGCTTTATGTATTTTCAATAAAAATATATAGGTAATTAAAAATTGAACTGTGGTGCTTTTTTGGATTTATAATAATTAGCACATACATGGCACTTTATATTTTCAAAAGGTTTATGTATTGTTAATTAACTCTGGGTGAGGTAGAGAGTATGATTATACCCATTTCACAGGTAAACATGCTGAGCGGTGGAGAGCTTAAATAAATTGCCTAAGGGCTGTCAGTGAATGAAGGCAGAAGACAGGTTGAACTACAGAGGCTATGAAACCTGCCCAGGCATCTTCTCTTTCTCAGTCATTAATAGGTGCATTGTTCTTGTACTCAGGGGTAGAAACAGATAAATGTATTCACGAGCACCTATCTTTTTTTTTCATTCAAACTCTTATTTATATATTTTTATTTTAAGCCAGCACTAAGAGCTTGAACTCAGGGCTTGCCCTTTTGTTTGGCTTTTTTTTTTCATTCACAGGTGGTGGGCTACCACTTGATAGGCACCTCTGTTTCTGGCTTTTTCTTGGTTAGTTGGAGTTAAGTATCTCTTAGCAGTCTGAACAGGCTGTCTTCAGACAACAATCCTCAGATCTCCACTTCCTGAGTAGCTGGGATTACAGGTATGAGCCATTGGTGTCTGGCTTCCTACTCTGTTTTAACACAAAGACTTTAAGCATATCAAGTAGCCATATTCTTTGGAGGAAGATGAGTATGTAGTAGCAGGCCAAGATGGTAGTGAGGCAGTAACAGACCTAAATAGATGGATGCCAAAGGAACTTTAGGCAAACTCATGGTCTCCAGCTCAGACCACTGTGTGCCACAGAAAGGTACCCTGTCAAATTTCCTTCCTTGACTTTTTTTTTTCCATTTCAGTCAGGGGGCTTGAACTCAAGGTCTGGGCACTGTCCCTGAACTTTTTTACTCAAGGCTAGCACTCTATCACTTTGAGCCATATAGCTCTACTTCTAGTTTTCTGGTGGTTAATTACAGATAAGAATCTCATGGACTTTCTTGCCTGGACTGGCTTCAAACCATGATCCTCATATCTCAGCCTCCTGAATAGCTAGGATTACAGGCATGAGCCACCAGGGCCCAGCTTTTCTTTGACATTTTTGTTTGTTGGCTTGTCTTGTTGAGAGAGGGTCTTGCCATATAATCTAGACTAGCCTGGAGCTCTCTGTGTAGGATAGGCTTGCCTTGAACTCTTGTTGCTTCCATTCCAGCTCTCTGAGTGCTTAGAATACAGGTCTGCCTCATCAGGCCTAGCATGCTTTAACTTTTTAGAATATGTGCATTTCAATTTCAGCACTTTACAAGTCACTACCATGAAGCCTTCTCAAAGAAGACAATCCCAATTTCATCTGTTCCTCCCACACCGAGAACAATTGGGAAACATTCCTTTCTCTCAATAAGTTCCACTGACGCTCACTCCCCGACCCCCCAAAACAAAAAGGACCCACGGAAAATCACTTGTTTATTCTCTTTTTGAGCATAACAGATACAGAAAATGGTGGATCATCTCTTTTGCTTTGAGTGCTCAACAAAGATTAAGAATTAACTTTCCTTTTCTTCTCCTTACCCAACAAAGTATGTTTACCAAGTGGAGATGCTGAATGACAGGTAGCTATTTCGGAAGCCAATAGGCTCCATAGATTCCACGTTGTTACAAAGACAACATTGGTGGAGGCAGGACCTTGCTTGGTGTGGTTTAACCTTATGTGTTCTCTTGAAGGCAGAGTCACCCAAATCTTAGAAGAATCAAAGAGCAAAGCCCAAGATTGGCATTTCCATTGACAGAGCCCGAGAGAACCTCTTCCTTTTTTTTTTCAACACAGAAAACACAGCCCCTCATTTACCCCTCTCTTCCTCAGCGGATCTTTTTGTTGCATTTAGAGAACCTGGCCATTTGGGTGTGTATGCTGACACTGGAGCTTGAACCTTGGGCCTCATGTTCTTCTTCAGCTTTTTATTTTACTTATTTGTCCTGAAGGATGGTGGTCTACTCCTTGAGCCACACCTCTCCTTCAGACCTGACGCTGTGAATTGGAGATAAGAATCTGGTGGACTTTTCTGCCTTGGGCTGGCTTTGAACGTTGATCCTCAGATCTCTACCTCCTGAGTAGACAGGATTATAGGCTACTGATCCCTGGCTAAACCCGATCATTGAAAAAGGGAATCTAAAAACTCAAATGTGAATGGAACAAGAATTTTCTGTGGTGACGGTAGTATGAGAATGTAGTCAAAGGTCTCCAGGGACATGAGGTTACAATACAGATAATTACATCATGAAGTCAGGAAGGGGACTTCTTGCCCCTTCTGTACATCACAAGTCCAGAGGGAGAAGACCTAGGTATCACTCCTTCTCCCCAGGCTATGGAATTGGCAACAAGGGGAAGGAAGTAGAGCATTCTGTCTTGCACCAAGATTATGAGCTTCTCCACTGGTGTCAGCTTGCTTCCCTCAGATAGCTTGGTTGATGCAGGTGACACATGTAATATTTGCCACTAAAACGCCCGTGTTCTTCATGCCCGAAGGCAGACTGTACCCAGTGATATAAACAATGTAATCTTAAATTACTCATTTTGGAAATGCATATGCAAACAAACACCGATTTTAGGCCTCGTTTGGGAGACAAGAACATGGAGCTTCGTGTTCCCTTGATTTTTATCAGCCATTTATCAGATTGAGAAATTAGTGGGACTTATTTAGCAATGGATGAGGAAAGACAGGGCAGGTGCCTCATCCCTGGCTTCTGCTGTGTAAATCACTTCCCATCTTTCCATCGGCCTCCTCGTGTTTGTAACACTAGCCTGCCCTACACTGGATGTCATGCATTTATCTTTCAGGACTTTGGCAGGTACTGTGCAGGAGAGGCAAGCAAGCCTGAGCTTAGGAATAAGTGAGAAACCTACTGTTGAGCATGTTCCCTAGTCTTGTTTGAGGTTCTCTGTCAGCAGAAAGGCTGACTAGTTTAAAGGATCTGGAGCCAATGGTTAGGAAGCTAGAGGAAAAAAAAAGATCTGTACTCTGCAAGGCATTACTGTCACTATCTTTTATTTCCTACCAATACTCATGGTCCCCCAATGCACATTAGAGGAAGCAGGGCAGGAAAGAAAGAATCATGGAAGGTTTTATAATCTTTGGGATTTCTGCTATTCCAAAAGATGCTCCTGAAATTCCAGCCACTTTAGTGGTAACAGTGGTACAGCTGAAAACAGGCTCTGTAGGAATTTTTCCCATGTGGCT
Source organism: Dipodomys ordii (assembly GCF_000151885.1). Lineage (NCBI taxonomy): Eukaryota > Metazoa > Chordata > Mammalia > Rodentia > Heteromyidae > Dipodomys > Dipodomys ordii. The sequence continues at coordinate 1,114,530 of NW_012267225.1, read as the reverse complement.
ACAAGATTTCTTCAACATCAAAGGGGCAGTATCATTTCTGCCTGAGTGGAGGTATCATTAGTAACTCTAGGGTATCCCTTCCTTCTTCCCTTCTTCCTTCTTTCCCTCCCTCCCTCCCTTCCATCTCCCTCCCTCCCTTCCATCTCTTTCCCTCCCTTCCATCTCCCTCCCTCCCTCCCTCTCTCCCTCCCTTCCATCCCCTCCCTCCCTCCTTCTCCCTCCTCTTCCATCCCTTCCCCTCCCCTTCTATCCCCTCCCCTGCCTTCCGGTCTCCTCCCCCTCCCCTTTCTTCCCCCTCCTCTTTTTCTTTCCTTCCTCCCCTCCTCCCTCCCTTTCCCCTTCCCCTCCCCTCTCCTTCCCTTCCTTTTTTTCCCTGTCTTTTCTTTCTTTTGGTGCTGTTCCTGGGGCTTATTTAGACCTGGGTACTGTCTGAGCTTTTTCTTTTTTTCAAACAAAACTCAAGGCTAGTACTCTACCACTTGAGCCACAGCTCTACTTCTGGCTTTTTGGTGGCTAGTTGGTGATTAGAGTCTCAGGGACTTTTTCTGCCTGGTTTCAAGTGGTGGTCCTCAAGTATCTCAACCTCCTGAGTAGTTAGGATTATAGCCGTGAGCCACTGGCACCTGGTTAGGTGATTATTTTTTTAATGACAGGCATGTGTTTGTTCACTTAAAAGGAGGATTATTTTTGAACTCAGAGCCTGGTGGCTGCTTGTTCACCTGGTGCTTTACCACTTGATCCATTCTTTAAACTCAGTTTTTTGCTGGAGATAGAGTCTTATAGACTTTTCTACCCAAGTTGGATTTGGACCTCAACCTCTTGAGTAGTAAGGATTACAGGTCTGAGCCACCAGCACCTGACAAAGTGAAGAATTTTATACATGCAAACTTAGGTTCATTCTACAGGTACACAGTTTTTGTTATTTGATGTGCAGCTATGTGATGGTACATGCTGAAAATCTTCACGTAGTTCTAAAACTCAGGTCACAAACTGTAATCTAGAATCTGACTGTTAGATGGAATCATAGCTGTTGTGATAAAAACTAAGAAGGAAACAACTGGAAAAGGAAAGAAAATATAGACATATATAGACGGTAGGATGCTAGCAAGATGTACATTCCGCAGTATCATACAGGAGAACCCCTTCTCTAGGTAAGAAGGTGTCTGGTTGTGCTGTGGTTCTGGGCAGGTCTTCCACACTGAGGAGAGCATGTATGGTGAATGGTGGGCCATTCTTGCCTGCCATTTCCTATGTGTAACACATGAAGAAACTTTTTATTTTTTGTCCGTTATAGGGCTTGAACTCTGGGCCTGGGCACTGACTCTCATCTCTTCAGCTCAAGGCTAGTGCTCTACCACTGGAACCACAGTGCCACTTCCAGTTTTCTGAGTGGTTTATTGGAGATAAGAGTCTCACAGCCTTTCTTGCCGGGGCTGAATTCTCAGATCTCAGCCTCCTGAGTAGCTAGGATTACAGGCCTGAGCCACCGGTGCCTGGCTAAGTGAAAATACTTTGCTTCAAAGATTCACCACTTACCTCTATTATTTGGGTCTAGGCTTTACATAAGACCATCTCTCCTACATTATGATTAACGCAGGGGGAACCTAATCACCCTCTCAGATCAAATGATGACAGCGTCAAAAGAGGAATGAAAGGCCAACACCACACACTGAACATTTAGAAGGCCTCAGGTTTTTGGCTGTTTTGAGAGCCAAGCATCGCCACGTGTAGCATAGTGTGGGTTGCTTGTTTTTTGTTTTTCTCCCTGCTGCATTTGAGCGGCTAGAAAGCCGTTGACGGTTGTGCAGATGGACATGCCTCTCTACCGGACTGGCTGCAGGAGACCATAAAAGAAGTGAAAAGTTAATTGAACTCATTGCACAGATTGTGCTGTATAAGCACAAGCATTGTCTGTTTAAATGCAGGCCTTGGCCAGAGTCCTGTGAACCATTAATTAATATCATGGGTTTGCTGTCTGTGGGTAAATAGGGGTGCTAAATTTCCCCATCCCTCCATGAATCTCAACTAGGGGTTGAAAACCATGTTCCTGAAGAAGTTAGTGACGGGTTATGGAGCCCTCTAGGCTATATTGATGTCTAAATCATCTTCTAACTCAGAACCTATAAATCCCTGGCAAGAAGCATCTTAGGCCAGGCATGGTGGCTCTCATCTGCAATCCCAGCTGCTTGGTAGGTGGAGAGTAAGAGGATTGCATTCAAGAACAGTCTGAGCAAAAAGTTTTCAAGACCCCTCCTCGGACAGATAAGTGGAGCATGGTAGCTGCACAGGAAGCACAGGGAAGAAGATCATAGTCTGAAGGTGACACAGGCAAAGAAGGAGAGCTGGGGTTGCCCAGCAAGCTTGAGCTCTGAGTTCAAACTCCAGGAACATCCTTTCCTCCCCAAATGAAAGTGTGCTGAGTTGGTTTTGATGTTGTTGTTGTTGGTGGTGGTGGTGGTTATGGGGCTTGAACTCAGGGCCTGGGTGCTGTCCCTGAGCATGTTTGTGCTCAATGTTTGTACCTTCCCACTTGAGCCACAGCCCCCCAAAAAGTCTCCTGGGACCCTTTCTGGCCCAGCTAGCTTCAAATTTTGTTCCTCAGATCTCAGCCTCCTGGGTAGCTAGGATTACAGGAGTGAGCAATTGGTGTCCAGCAGGCTTTTGTTTTTCATCTGTTAACTTTTGGCTGCACATTTTTTTATTGTGAATCTTCAGGCCTCATGTCTTTCTTTTTCTGGTGTCAAATTTATTACCTTCTGCCTCCAAGGGTTGCTTTTTTTTTTTTTTTTTTTTTT
>NW_012267225.1:1095277-1108409 GCF_000151885.1 Dipodomys ordii | reverse complement strand
TTCCGTCTATTGGATTGGGGTTTATCTTGCTGTTCTTTTTCAAGGAGGTTTAGATGTGTCATTAAATTGTTAGTTTCAGATCTCTCCAATTTGTTTCCAAGGGTTGCTTTAAGGCTTATTTGGACTCTCCATGCCAAGGGCCTTGGGAAACCAGAAGTTTCTGTTCATAAATTCCATATAAGTTATTTTAATCACCCAGGAGTGGAGAGAATATAAAAAAAAAAAAAGATGGCGATTTCTTTTTTACCCTAGGGAATTTCAAAATCACCGCATCTAAATCACTCAAGTTTTAATCCACATCCCCAATTCTTCCAAAGCTCCTTTTAACTGCCTGTTGCAGCAAATGGAGTTACTTTTTCGATTTGGGGGGGACGAGAAAGACCTACCTCATTAAAATGTTACCACAGAAATCTCTATTGTTTTTTTTCCAGCATCTTTTCGTTTATGGGGCTGACATCACCCTGAGATGAGAGAGAAATTTTCGTGGCACCGTTTCAAAAGCCAAACACCTCTTAGTTAGTCACTAAGTTAATAACAACACAAGAACTGTGAAAGATGTACCAAGCTCGCTCAAACTGGAATTGCAACAGAGCAACTGTGAGCTGTGCCCAGGGGAAAAAGCTGAGCAAACAAGCAAGCCCTTCCAGCCAGATGCGAAGTGAGCAGCCGGGGCGCACAAAAGGTGCCCACTGAGATGGCTCCGGCGAGGGATGGCATCTGCTGGGTGGTTCAGTTGGGTGGCTCTCTTGTCTCTCTGTCTTTGGCTCTGTTTGGTGTCACGATGACATTTAGCTTTCTTTTCCTGCCTGGCTTTGCAGTCCTTGCTGGTTCATTTCCCCCATTTCCCGCCTCACTTGCATGTGCAAATAAGTGGCAAAAGCTCTGCCTAGAGAGAGCTAGATGCTCAGGAACAAAAAAAGAGTTCAGCTTGGCACTGGTGGTGGCTCACACTTGTAATCTTAATTTTAGTCAGGAGGCCGAGATCTGAGGATCACGATTTGAGGCCAGCCCAAGTATAAAAATCTGAAAGACTCTCGTCTCCAATTAATCACCCAAAAGCCAGAAGTGGAGGTGTAGTTCAAGTGGTAGAGCACCAGTCTTGAGTGAAAAAAAGCCAAGCAAGAGCACAAGGCCCTGAATTCAAGCCCTAGAACCAAGACATTAAAAAAAAATATATTAAAAGTTCAGCTGATTTTCAACCCTACCTTTAGTCCTAAAGTCCTGGTTAGTTTCCTAAAGTGAAGGCAGAGTATTCATTCACAGCTCTCCTATGTATCAGTTTTGCAAAAGGAAAGAAAAGACACCAAATAAAAACACATCTGATTTTTTACTGTTAAAAATTTTAAAAGTTCTATTTTGAGTCTATTGGTTTTCCTTTTTTGGAAAGAGTTTCTTCCCTTAACCCCCCCCACAAAAAAAAATCTGAGAGATATTTTATGTTTTTGCAGCTGTATGGTTTTAGGACAGGCTCAGAATCATTTATTGGCGTTTGTGACGGGACTTTTTGTTTTTATAGGTGTGCAAATGTGTTATCGAAGATATTTGGGCATTGACCAAAGACTCATGCTTGTAGATTTCAGTCAAGGAGACTCACTGATTTTATTTCTTCTTTTCTTTTCTTTTTCCTCCTCTCTGTCTTCTGCTTTCTTGGAAGAGAAGAAACGATTTAGTTGACAGGTGCTCTGGATTTTCGCACTAAGTCTTTAACTAAATTTATTTTGCTTGAGGTTGTTTGTACTGAAAAGCTAAAATTCCAGTGTTCCTGACAAGGGTTTTCTCCCCCTCCTCCTCCCCCCTTTCCCCTCCTCCCTGGCCCTCTGGCCATGGCAAATCTAGTGTTTTATGTGAAGTCTGTTCTTTCTTTTCTATTTCCCTGCAGCACTATTTTTACGTTGGTTCAGATTTCTCTGTTCAAACCTAAGGAATGACTCCTCAACTTGGATATAGATCAGAATTTGGAGGATAGGAGGCTTCAGATATCTGCAGGGTAGGGGTGGGTAGGGAGGTTAGCGGTGTGTACATAAAACCTTACTGGATGACCGCTGCTAAACTAGTTTGGGAACTGTACAAAGAGAGGGAAGAAGGTGGATGGGGTGGGAAATGTGGCCTATGTATCTCTCTCATTGGAAGGCAGATTCTAAGCAATGGTTCATGTGTGTGCAGGTTAAATAGTCATTCAATACCCACAATGCACTGGTAGTACAGCAGACATCAGGATGAAAAACAAATGAGTCCCAGTGTCACCTCTGATGGCCTCAAAGTCGAGTGAGGCCACAGGTGTGTCAATAGGCCCTTCCCATCTCCTGTGCTTCTTCTGGGAGATGCTGTGTGTGTTAGGGAGAGTCAGAGCTCAATACTGAAGATGAAGCTATTTCCCATGAGCACTAGAGGAAGCAGGAGTTTGTGAGTGGGAGAAGGCTGGGAGGATCATTTGAGCAAGTGGGGTACATGGGGGGCAAGTGGGAAGTGGTGAGCTAGAGGGGACAGTTCAGGTGGGGCATTTGCACTGTTTCCTATGTGGAGCTCTTTGGGAACTGGTACTCTCCTTAACGCCCATGTCCCTAGAGATGTGGACTGTTAGATGATATGGGGGGGGAGAGAGAAAGAGAGAGAGCGCAACACAACAACAGCTAAAGAAATCAGAAGAGAGTTAGTAAACACGGAGTAATATTTGTTGTTTTGTTGTCCTTTCGAATTGAGGATGACAGTATTTTCTGGGCAAGACAGGGCTTCTAGAAGGACAGGTAGATGAATGTGGCTTGTGTCAATCCGCTCCAGTCTTAGAGCTCCGCACATGGCCACCCTTCCAGACCTTTACAGATTTATAAACACCAAATGCCCGGTATTTAAGCCCTTTCTGCCTAATGCGTCTCACTCTCTTTGATGTGTCAAATCCTTATTACTTTACCTATCTACAAAGGGCCTTTGTAGGCCTACTTCAACTTCCTATAGTTAATAAACTCATGGACAACTTGCTGTGTCGGTTACTCTGCTGAGCACAGGGCTAAGAAGATGAACAAGGCATAGCCCCCAGCCTGGAGGAACTCCTCGCCTGGTTGGAGACAGAGTCAAGCAAAGAGAAGACAGCGAGAAGAACAGGGAGGTGATTTTGTGGCTCCGTAAGAGTGTGTGGTGCAGATGGGGTCAGGGAGAAGCAGGGTTCAGGAGAGGGTTCCTACACGATCCAGGAGGAAGGTGACACTCAGGATTCTGCAGAGTAACTGGCACATGACTGGAGTTCAAGAGAGATATGTGCAGTCAACAGCTCCTTGAGTCAGGAGCCAACATGATTGTGTTCTTTCTTTCTCTTTCTTTTCTTTTCTTTCTTTCCTTCTTCCCTCCCTTTGTCCATCCCTCCCTCCCTCCCTGCCTTCCTTCCTTCCTTCCTTCCTTCCTGCCTGCCTGCCTGCCTGCCTGCCTTCCTTCCTTCTTTCCTTCCTTCCTTCCTTCCTTCCTTCCTTCCTTCCTTCCTTCCTTCCTTCCTTCCTTCCTTTCTTCCTTCCTTCCTTCCTTCTCTTTTTGTGTCAGTCTTGGGGCTTGAACTCAAGACCTAAGCACTGTCCCTGTGCTTTTTGTTGTTGTTGTTGCTAGCACTCGACCATTCACTTCTGTGTGTGTGTGTGTGTGTGTGTGTGTGTGTGTGTGTGTGTGTGTGTGATTAACTAGACATAGGAGTCTCATGGATGTTTCTGCCCAGGCTGGCTTCAAACCATGATCCTCAGATCTCACCCTCCTCAGCAGCTAGGATTACAGGCATGAGCCACTGGCTCCCAACTTACTATGTCCATTTTTTATAGAAGACAAAATGCCACTTACAAGACTTGCCCAGCTCATAAGCGATGAAAATCCTAGACCTTCCCACACCCTCGCTGGCCGGTCCCACAGTCCCACAGGTAGATGGGTAAGTAACATTTTTCTGTATTTGAGGCTACTTTCCTGTCTGGGAGCTCATGAGAGAAGAGAGACAGTGTTATCCACTAGAACAAGAAGAGCTATCGAGACAAATCTGAGTTTGAACCCCTGCTCTGTTGCTCATCAGCTGTCACGTGCCCTTGGTCATGACATCCTTTCAAGATCATCTAAAGTGATCAGTACAGGTAGATGAGGAAACCGAGGGCAAGCCTAGGGGGCTGTCCCATCACATACCAGATTATTTCACAGGCCTTAAAGGGTCCTTATAAAGGAATACGAATGCTTGTATCTTACAGGGCGCTGTAGGATGAAGAGGGATAACCCAAGGACTCCTGGCACACACTAACCCTTCAGTACTTGATGGAGACTATGGGGAAAGGGTGGACATAGGTCCTAGAAAGTACTTGGCAAGGGGCTGGGAAGGTGGCTCAGTGGTAGAGCACTTGCCTTGCATGCTCGAGGCCCTGGGTTCGATTCTTCAGCACCACATAAGAAAAAAGCCTGAAGTGGCGCTGTGGCTCAAGTGGTAGAGTGCTAGCCTTGAGCTGAAGAGCTGAGGGACAGTGCCCAGGCCCAGAGTTCAGGCCCCATGACCGGACCCCCCCAAAAAAAAGAAAGTGCTTGGCAAGGGGAGAGAAGTGGCTAGAGAGCCAAGAGGGGTGGACAAGGTTAGAAGGAGCCAGGGAAAGGGATGACCAGCACTGACGGTCATTTTCATAGACTTGAAGAATGTCAGAACTGGAGGGAATTTCAGTTTATTTTCCACCCACCACCCAGCATCTTCAAAGTCCAACTCACCACACAGATGACCTCAAAATATGTTACTTTGTCTTTGGGAACCCACAGAGATACATGCAGATGTGATGAGAGAAAAATAGAAATAATGTTATTGAAATGAAAGCAAGATCAAAACCACTAGTTTTCATGGCAGACTACCATGAATAACTCCATGTAGGGGGAATGAGATCCTATCTATTTTTAAGTCTTTTTAAAATGTAAATTCTACCAAAGATATGAATGCTGGCATAAAATGGATAACTCCATGATAACTTAATTATAAATGGATGCTTTTGTAGCTGTTCTAGGTAAGGAAAGAACTTTTCCAATTATTCCAGAAGCTTTCCACAGTCCCCCACAAAATAAACATTATTCTGTCTTGTATGGTAATTATTCCTGTGCTTTTCTTTTCTATATAGTTTTTTTTAATCCAAAGGCACTTGTTAATTGCCAAAATGAAAATTTGCAAAGATGAAAATTATTTGTGCCTTAACTAGGTACCAGTGCCTTAAGCCTGTAATCCTAGCCACTCAGGAGGCTAAGATCTGAGGATTCAGCCCCAGCAGGAAAGTGCCTGAGATTCTTGCCTCCAACCACCACCACCAACAACAACAAAAATCTAGAACCAGAGCTGTGGCTCAAGTAGTAGAGCGCTTGCCATGAGCAAAAGAAGCTCAGGGTACAGTGCTCAGGCCCTGAGTTCAAGCCCCAGGATTGGTTCACACACACACACACACACACACACACACACACACACATACACAGAGCTAAAAGTGGACAGGTGACTTTCAGGATCCCCCAGGGAACAGAGCCCCTCCAATGAGCAGCTTTGGGTGTGGTGCAGCTGTGGTTTTATACAGCAAAAGAGGTTAGGTTGGGATGTGGGACTGAGAGAGGCTCTGGGATGTACCACCAGGTCACAGCAGATGTCTCCATGGCTTCTGCTCTTCCTCCTGCTCCTCCCAGTGTGATCTGCAAAGATGACTGCAAAGACAGTGCCAGGAGGGGCCCTGGGAAAGTCTGAGGAGCAGACTCCATGGCCATGGCTGTGCCGTGCAGTGCTTTCACTCTGTCTCAGCCGTGGAACTCCCAACCACAGGGCTTTTGGGCTGAGGGTGGGGGGAGATTCAGAAAGGGCCAGCCCTTCCCTTTTTCCTGTTGAAGAAAAGACTTGAAACGTCAGCCCAATTAAAAATAAAACCCAACCTCCCCCAAGTCAAGTGAAATCTTCCTGACTAGCCTGGCTGAGAAAAGTTGAAGAAACTACAAATGATGGTAGGATTCATCAAAGGAGAATCCAGATAAAGTTGTGCTGTGCAGGTTGAGCACGCTAAGTTTCAATTTCATTTTTCTATTCCTTAAGAAAAATAAAACAAAGGAGAAGTTTTGGCTTCCTAAGCAGAGTGGTAAAAAGAAAACTGCCACCCCAAATACCAGGCTTGTAGTCTCTCTGTGTGGGCAGATGGTTTTATTACAATTATTATTTTATTTATGTATTTTATTTCATACATCATTAAAATACTTTGGCATTTCCCTCCGTTAGCATGCTTAAAAAATTAATGAGGAAGGAAAGCAGCGAAGAAAAGTACAATTCTGATTGTTTGTACCAAGGCAAAGTGTAAAGAAGGGACCAGAGACTTTCTCCACCAATTCTCTTTTTCCAGAGGCATGTTTTCTGCTGCGTAGATTTCACTTTTCCCCAGCAGTGATAGGTTTTGTTTTTTAAGGGTGTAACTGTAAGTCAGAGAGCTCTTATGATTCTGAGACTGCATCTTTTCTGTGGCCTTGGGCCAGGTGCTTAACCTCTGCGTCCCTCAGTTTCCCTTTCTGCAACGTGGGCATAATGACACTTAATTACTTCATCATGCTGAGGTAAGGATTAATTAGTTGATGTTTGTGAATGGCTTTGAAGCCAGAAAATGCTACAATGGGGCTACGCATTATTGTTAATAATACATTTCAACGGAGTTAATAATTGCATCTGCTGTCTCGAATTTCCCTGGCAGTTTCAGAGAGTGAACTTAGTTTTCAGCTTCATTCTTTCTAAAGAAATACAAAGTCACTCTGTTGGCACAGAATGGCTCTGGTCACCTCTGTAGACACAGATTCTGGGTGCACAAGGAAGTCTGATCCAGGGGGCCACTTGGGTGTGTGTGTGTGTGTGTGTGTGTGTGTGTGTGTGTGTATGTGTGTATGTGTGTGTGTGTGTGTGTGTGTTTTGTCTAATGTCAAATGGGACAGAAGGTACTATTATTTCCTAGGAAACTCTACAAATGAAGAAAATGCTTGTCAGAAATGTACAAGATGAGAACAGAAAGCATCGGGGAGGTAACCACTTTCCTGAATTGATTCAATTCCTATGGACCTAACCATAGAGTACTTTACCTGCTGTCTGCCTTGGGTTATTTTCTTCTCTTTGGTCCTTTCTTCCGGCCTCCACCCCTTCCTGTGCTAGGTCACTTTGAGGTGTGTGTGTGTGTGAATGTGTGTGTGGTACATGTGTGTTTAAAATCTTGTGTGAGATCCACACTCATCTCCTTATTTCCTTTGTCAACTCACATGTGCTCTTTTTATGGGGGAGGGGACCTCATTCAGCTATTACCCACTAAAATGACACCGATGATTCAGCAGGGTATGATATCAGGGCAAAGCCCCTGTGTCACATATAAGTTTGAGATATATTTTGTCTAGTAGAGTCAGGTCTCAGAGATTTCCTGTGGTCTTAATGGTGAGCTTTGAGAAAAAAGTGACTTAGTAGTTACCTAGGTTGTAGCATCCTTGGGATGGATGGGCATGCTGCATTGCTGTACTGGTCCCCTTTTATGTGACTGTATTGAAATACTGGAGGCTAGGTGCTTTATAACAAAAACAGGCTGATTTATCTCACAGGTCTGCAAGTTAAAAGATAAGGATAAGCCTTTTTGACTTTTAGTAAAGGCCTCACAGAGATTTACCAGGTGTTTACAGGAAGGGAAGAGACTATCCTGAGAGACAAGATGAGCTAAAGGTATCTTGGTATAACAATTCTCTTGAGAACTAACACAGGGTCCTGTGAGATCTACCTGTTTTTCTTTCTTTCTTTCTTTCTCCTCTCTTGGTGGTACTGGAGACTGAACTCTGTACCTTGTGTGTTAGGGCAGTATTCTACCACATGAGCTTTTAGGATCTCAGGCTTTTTCCTCTGATCTAGCCTTGGACCAAGCTCTTCTTATCTCTGCTTCAGGAATAGCTAGGATTTAAACCCAGCTGGGTGGATGGACATGGCACACCCATTTCAACCTTCATCCCTTAAGGATCACAGCCTCAACAACCTAACAACTTCCCAGGTCTTAAAGGTTCTACACCGAAGACCACTCTTCCAACTGGTGGATCCAAACCGTGCTCTCAGTTCAGTGGTTCTCAATTTGAAGTTCCCAGATAGCACCACCATCACCCAGGAAACATGTTAGAAATGCAAAGCCTTAGGCCGACCCTTGGCTTGAGAACCAGAGACTAGCCCTGTTACCCCATGATACAATCTCCAGTCACTAGCCAGGCAGGTGAGCAACAGAACAACAAAACCCATGCCAGAACTCAGGACCTTTCCCCTTGTAGAAAAATTTTGCTTTGGAATGTTTGAGCAATCTTCAGGCCATTGGCAGAGAGCCGAGAAGGAAGGGCGCACCAGGTGGCTTCCTTATCATTGTCTTCTCTGTTCCTACCACTGCTTGTTGACCACCAGGACACCTGCCCAACGCCTTCTACCTCCTTTTCCCTCAATTTCTCTTTATCAATTGTGCACCTACTCAGCACTATGAGATTGCTATAATCTGATGCTGGAGGCTTTGTGTGGACAGACACTGGTGTTCATACTTTGGTATTCTCGCTGCAGCTTAGAAAGTAATCTGTGCTAAAAGGGAGTTTGATAGGTTGGTTACCTCAATCAGAATTTGGTGACAAGAGGAGAAGGGATTGTAGATACTTGTCTTACTTTGGGCAAGTCTACTTGAGTGTTGCTGAAAACTTGGTGAACACAACAGTTGTAATCCCCCAGGAGACTTTCACATTTACATTTACTATATTCTTCTTCTTCTTCTTGTTTGCTTTGTGAGAGGCTATTACTATGTAGCCCCAGCTGGCCATGAACCCATGATTCTCCTTTCTCAGCCTCCTGAGTGCTGGAATTACAGGAATGTATTATCACCTCATGTAGCCTTAAATTTTTTTTTTAATAAGAACAGTGACTATTAAATGAGATCCACCAGAAAAGTTTCTTAATATATTACCTTTCCCTGGAAATGCTGAAACTGAGGTATCTTAGTTTTGCTACATATTTTATCTGAATCACGCATGGAGCAGAATAGAGATTTGTTGGAACGTTTCTCCACCTGCTAAGATTTAACCAGAAGCCCTTGGCTGGAGTCCTGTGTCTTTGACATTGGGAACGCTGGGGTTTAATCATGAGAACCTCTGGTTTCCTTCTGCAGATTCTAGAGCTGATTTGGGTAATTCTGCTCTGAGTAAGGAGAGCCCAAGGGCTTGATACTGCCCTCGGAGGATGATAAACAGTAGCCTCGGCCACAGGGCTGGCTCCTTGGCTCAGTATCTCACCGTCTGCAAGACTCTCAGGTGCCCTACAATCTTCAACTGATATCCGGGGGATAACAGTAATTAGAGTCTTCAAAGTGCTCAGCAAACATTCATTAGTGGCTCTCAGGGAGAGAGGGAAAAGAGGAACAAGTGACAGTCATTCCCATTTTGCAGACAAGGGAAATCAAGGAAGAGAAAGGAAAGGAGTTGCCTTAAATTGTACTTTGAAAATAGAACTTTCTGGTAACTTTGGGGGAATGTCTAGAACCATATACCTTTTTATTGTGCAGCTACATTTCCCTCCCTTTTGTACCAGGGACATTTGGCCAGGCTGTTCCTTTACACGGGAGGATGTTTCACAGAAACTCTGGTCTTGATCATCTAGAAACTAACAATGGTTTACTATCCCTATGGGTAACAAGGAAAAATATCCCCAGACAGTATGATATGTCCTGGGGGGGAGGGGAAAGGGAGGAGGGAGAGTGCAAAATGGCTCCAGTTGTGACACATACTGAATATGTAATCTTACCATTTTATATGGTAGGTACTTATAGGTCCCTGTAATTTCCTGAGGATCAGATATTTCCAGAAAAGTCTAGAACCTCACTGTTTGGATAGCTGGCTTTCCCCAGCCACAGATTCAAGCTCACACAAGACAGGTGAAGAGAAAGTTTCTAACAGAACATTCCACCCCATTCTGGCAGCAGAATCATCCCCCAGCCCATTTGCCTCTACGCCCAGGAGAGATGTCATGAAATCGTTGTCCTTGAGGCCGTGAATCTCCTCCATCTCCATTCAGGCTTCCTTCAGAAGTTTGTACCCCATAAAAGGTCAAATGCCTTGGATGGGAAACCTGCCTCCTTTACCTGGTATAAGACCTGGATTAAAAAAGATAGAAGAGATTCAGAAAAGAGCCACGGAGGCCTGATGGGATTTTCCTGGAACAGAAGCTGCAGACTATCCAGGGCTGAGCGGAGGTTATCTCTGTAACCACAGCAAGTGGGAAGCATGCTGGGTTTCAGATGTGAGAGTGAGGGCTGGGGCGGGCGAACCCTGTGATTAGGTAGAGACATCGAATAGCTCGTAGCTCACCTACTGCTTAGCACAGAGTGGAATTTCCCTGGGAGCGTCTCTGTGGGTAAGAGATAGCTCGGAGAAACTGGGGCTCTCCTGTGAAGTCACAAAGACAAGAGTCTTTCCAGAAGGGAGCCTCGTGGATGTGTGTGCCCAGGTATCTCACCCTCTCCTCACTACTGCCTTCTTTGACAAGTCATCATTCTAGATTACCCATCAGAAGGTCCCATGAATCAGCTCAAGGTAAATTCCCACTGTAGGCTAGTTTCTATGGTGTGCCTCCGGAGCTTGGTCTTTTCTAGCACCTCTGTCTCCTCCATCTTTGCATCTTTGGCAGTGATGATTTGCCCGATTTGCCCTCGTCAGCATTAAGCTGTGAATCTGTACCTCAGAAACAAAAGCGCATAGGTAATTTGTTCTTCTGGTTTTCAGTTGGGTTTGAAGCCATTAAGAAGATGCCTGGTGACTTGGTCTCTCAAGTTAAAAAAAAGGCAAGGTATCACACCTTATTTAAAAAAAGTGGGGGGTGGTGCTGGGAAGGTGGCTCAGTGGTAGATTTTTTGCCTTGCATGCATGAGGCTCTGGGTTCAATTCCTCAGCACCACATAAGCAGAAAAAGTAGGAAGTGGCACTGTGGCTCAAGTGGTAGAGCCTTGAGCTGAAGAGCACAGGGAATGTGCCCAGGCCCAGAGTTCAGTCCCTACAATTGACAAAAAAAGGGGGGCAGGGAGTTAAGAAACAAATGTCCTATACATTATACATTGTACATTTGTGTGTGTGTGTGTGTGTGTGTGTGTGTGGCTTGAACTCTGGGCTTGGGCGCTGTCCCTCAGCTCTTCAGCTCAAGGTGAGCCCTCTACCACTTGAGCCACAGCGCCACTTCTAGTTTAATGGTGATTTATTGGAGGTAACAGTCTCATGGACTTTGCTGTCCTGGCTGGTTTTGAACCACGATCCTCAGTCCTCAGCCTCCTGAGTAGTTAGGATTACAGGCGTGAGTCACCGGTGCCTAGCTACATTGTACATGTTTAAATGTACAATGGGATGTTTGGCAAATGATTTCATCAGTACTGTCAAGCTAGAAAACATATTCCTCCCTCTCTCAAGTTACCTGATATTTCTGTCCCTCATCTCTCATTCCATCCATTGCCAGGTAAGTGGGCCATTGTTTTCAGTAGCTGTCGATTGGTTTTGGGAGTTCTGTGAACCGGTGTTTTATTGCTCTGTCTGGCTTTGCTTGCTCAGTTCAGTGCTTGTGAGAATCATTGTGTGGTATGCACCAATGCTGGTTCAACCTCTGTCAGGTTGAGTGATGGTTAATCCCTCCTGTTTGTTTCAGGAATTGCATCCTCTGGTACCTATTTCTGCTGGAAGAAATGGTCATAATCACCAATGAATACCCCTAAAACCATCCCCTACAGAAAGGTGAATGTGGGGGAACGGGAGATACAATTATTTTCTAATTTGAAACCTGGAAGTTGATCGAATGGAATGCTTCAATTCCAGGTTGGTATATTTGGTTTTCCCAATTGTCCTTGTACTGTATGTCTCCAGCTGAAAGGAAAATGATAACCAGGTCAGTGGCTGTGTCTCACTGATCTCTAGCTATGTCTGACTAACACTGGGTGTTCTAGAAGGTTGAGGAAGGGCACCAGGATTGGATCTGAAGGTACAGCGTGAACTTACCCCCCATGGATTAGTCTTTGTGGGGTAGGTTCCAGGTAACACACAGGCCAAGACAGGGTGTCTTGGGGCAGTAATGCAAAACTGTTTGTCCTTTGCCCTGCATGAAGGGCAGAAGCTAGCTGAGCTGTAGTTCTGTGATTTTCAAGGAAAAGAAGAAATCAAATTCTTCTGCCCACTCCAAAGCAGACTTTTGGTTTAGCTCTTGATTCTGAGTGACACAGGAACCGGATTTTAGATAAAGAAGAGACAGTTGCTGGTACCTAGTGAGGCAGGAAATGATTTTTTTTTTGGTCCTGGGATTCCTCCTCTGAGTGTGTAGGTGTCATGATTTCCTGTTTCTTTTCTTTTCTTTTTTCCTTTCTTTTTTTATATCTTTAAACTTTTATATTGAGTAAAACACATTTAATGTCCTGATCATTTTCCCCCTTTGGTAAATTTCAATATAGAAATCAAAAGTAAACTTTATTTTCTAGGTCTTGGAAAGACCACTTTGGATCTGCTTTGTGTCTGATGTGTCAACTGCACATCTCTGTGGAGGAGATTACCATGGTCAAACCATCAATTTAGAAAATGATTCTAATTGGCAGCTCAGTAAACCTACGGTATATTTGTTTTTTCCTACTAGTCCCACAAAGAGATAAGTGGTAGATATCAAACCATCATATTATTAGTAGTACTATTTAATCGGCATTTTTTCTACTTTTCATTTTACAAGTCATTGGGATTATGTCCTTTAAAATTTCCTTTTTGAGAAATGCTATTTTGATCTACGAATGTATGTATGTATGTAGTACGTATGTATGTATGTATCTATGTATCTATCTATCTGTTTCTATCTATGTCATAATTTATCTATCTATAGCATTATCTATATTATATAAAGAAATTATTCTTATACAGATTTTAGTGCAACAGTTCTAAGCTGGACACAATTGTTATACCATAGTCTCTATTAGTGCCTAGAGGAGTTATAAAATGCAGACCTCTTCCTCCTCCTCCTCCTCTTCCTCTTCCTTGTTCTCCTCCTCCTCTTCCTCCTCCCCGTTCCTCCTCCTCCTCTTCCTCCTTCCCCTTCCCCTCCCTCTCCCCCTTCCCGGCCAAAGTTGTAAAGTTC
>NW_012267225.1:1074573-1095200 GCF_000151885.1 Dipodomys ordii | reverse complement strand
ACTGCCTTCCAAGTCCCCTTCCCTTTCCCCCTCCCCCTCTCCCTCCTCCTCCTCCCCCCTCCTCCTCCTCTTCCTCCTTTTGCCAATTCTGGGGCTTGAACTCAAGGTCTGAGCACTGTCCCTGAGCTTCTTTTTGCTGAAGGCTAGCACTCTACCCCTTGAGCCACAGCGCCACTTCTGGCTTTTTCTGTTTATGTGGTACTGAGGAATCAAACCCAAGGCTTCATGCATGCTAGATGAGCACTCTATCACTAAGCCACATTCCCAACCCTAAAATTCAGATCTTAAGCCTGGGCTGTAACCAACTTATAGAGCACTTGCTAGTGAGCATAAGATCCTGGGTTTGCTCTCCAGTGCCACAAAACTAGCAGGCAAACAAAACAACTAGCCTCCTCTTTCAGGTCTCTGAGTACTACCTTAGTAATTTCTGATTCAGTGGATCTGGAGAAGGGCTCGATAATTTGTATTTCTAACAAATTCTCAGATGTATGTAGCCAATGCTTTTCCTGGGCCAAGGACCACCTTGGAAAAGCTTGAGTTCAGGGTTCTCTCTGGGCATCAGAATTTCTAGACTTCTGTGGAATTTTATGCTGCACAATTTCCAGCAGATTATTGAGTTCAGGGATTGGCACAGGGCATTTGCTGAAGAGTCAGATCGTAAACATTATAAGCTTGGCTTAGTTTCTGTTGCAACTGCTCCATTCAACTCCATTGTTAAGGTTTGGAAATAGCCGGAGACATCTGCAAATGAATGAGCATCACTGTGTTCTTAATAAAGTTTTGTAGAGACTGACAATGAGCCAGGGATAACCCAGGTCTGGATTGGCATCCCTTGGACTATTCGCTAAGGTTTTATTTTTAAAAATTAGGAGATTGATTTCCAGAGAAGTTAGTTGACAGTAACAACCACAGAGGCCCTTTCCTACCAACTGGATAATTGACCTGAGGTAAAATGCTTCGCCCTACCATCTAGAACATAAGTAGGTGCATGTGTGACTGGGATTAGTTTGCTAGAGCTGCTGTAACAAGCTGGCTTAAACTTAGATAGAAATTTGTTTGTTCTGAGTTCTGAAGGATAGAAGTCCCAGATTAAGGCACGATCGATGTATTTCACTTGAGGCTGCTTTCTGACTGGAGGGTACATTTTCTCAGTGTGTCCTCTCATGACCCTCTCTTTGTGTGGACACATTCCCCCCGCTCTCCCCCCCACCCTGTCTCCATGTCTCTCTCTCTTTTTATAAGGACACTAGTCACACAGGCCTAGGGCTCATGGTAATTTAACTAGCCTACCAAAGGCTGAATCTCCCAATTGAGTCACATTTTGTTGATCATGGATAAAAGTTGGACTCTCTCTCTCTCTCTCTCTCTCTCTCTCTCTCTCTCCCTCCCTCCCTTTTTCCCTCTGGGCATTTAAGGAAAGATGAATTTTAGACTGGCAGATGAATTTCAGAATGCACATCCTCACGAAACTCATGATAAGGGGCATGGCGATTCGTAGTGGGCATCTGGGATCTTCAAGGAGATGGGAAAGCAAGAGAGAAATGACTTTCCCTGGCTTGAGACATTCCATTTCTCACTTAATAAGGCCATTGACTTTCAAAATCAATGAGGTGTGGTTTGGTGTTATCATTCCATGAGCCAATGCCAGCAACTCCTCTTCATTTTTTGTGAATACTGCAACCTTCAGGGAGGTGCTGTGCTGAGTATCTATGACACATGGAGGTGATTATTACTCTTATTCAGTGTTATTGGGAAGATCTGCATAGAGCTACTTATTCCGCACACAAAGCTTTCTTGAGCGTCTATTGTCAGGAATTGCTAAGCACTGAGGATAAAAATTAATCACACATAATTCCCGACTTCAAGGAGTTTGAGCTTTTTAGAGGATTAAGTTTTTCTCAGGGTTCTTTCCTATTCCCAATTGTCTGGCGATGGCCTAAGCTCCCCAGATCAGCTCTAGGATTCCCAATTCTTTCCAGAAGAATGTAGTAGGTTCCCCCTCCCCCCACCCTGCCTCCCCATGAACAGTGCATCTTATCAGTATAAGAACAGTTCAGCTGTAAATGGGTGTTTAAGTTTTAGACTCCTCAAGATTCTTGCCTTGAAGATGTTAGCATCTCTCCTTAATGTTCTCCTTAAGAGGATGATAGACTTGAATGGGATTCTAGATATAGTTCTGGCTTCACTACTTCCTAAGAATGTTACTTTGCCCTCTGATTTCTCATTTGTATAATTAGTCTGTTTTGAACAACATATTTCTGTTTGTAGACCTGCCATCTGAAGATCAAATCCACAGCAGCAAATGAGTACGAATAGGAGTGTATGCCCTATGTATGTGGACCTTCATGACACAGGCCAACCTGCTGCTGAGAATAATCGGGGACGGTTATGATGGTCGCCCTGGGTACCACTCAAGAATGGTTTTCCACTGGGCCTTATTCCACGTTCCCTGTGGGCATCTGACCTGTACGAAAGTTGGCATCCCATGTGTCCAGGGAGGGGTTTCTCATGACTGCAGAGTCTGAAGTTATTCATCAGGGAGGGACGCCGTGTGGCTCTGAAGTAGGTTGAAGTGTTCCAGCGCAGATGTATGATGGCCAACTCTGATATTAAATCGTTCTTCATTCTAAGTTGTGGAGATGAGAAAATAACACATCTATTAGTATTCAGCTGTCGATGCCACCTATGGAAATAGTTGGTGATATCCAGTTATCAGTACTGTGTTTGGTATCTCCTTCCAGTTTTCTCATGTCTATTCATAGAATGGTCATGATGATGATTCTGGAATACACACCTGGACGTGTATATTTATGAAGATATTTTAATATAGTCTATGGGATGATACTGAAAATAAGGCAGCTTTGAGAAAGCCATTTATCTCTCTCTCTGTGTCTCTCTTTCTGTCTCTCTCTCTGTCTCTCTGATAGTTCTTAGCCTACTGCCCTAGGATAGGGTCTATTTTAATTTGGTGGTGGTCTGTTTCTCTACCATATACTGGATGAATTCTGTACTTCCTTTATTTTTGGCAGTCCTGGGACTTGAACTTGCGACATAGCATGTTGTCCCTCAGCTCTTTGGCTCAAGGCTAGCACTCTACCACTTTGAGTCACAACACTATTACTGGTTTTCTGGTGGTTAATTGGAGATAAGAATCTTATGGACTTTCTTGCCTGGGCTGGTTTTGAACTGTGATTCTCAGATTTCAGTCTCTTGAGTAGCTAGGATTACAGGCATGGGCCACCAGTTCCTGTCCTGTACTTCTTTTACTAGGAACGATTTCATAGTTATATTTGTGTTTTAATGGAGTTTAGTACATAGTAACACAATCCTGTGTGTATGTTATACAAATACATAGGTTAAGTGATTTACCAAAAACTATATTATAATTACTTATGAACTCTGTAGAAAAACAAAGTGTAATTTGTTTATCAATATTGAATACCTACTGTATTGGTGACATCTCTAAAAGTCTATTATTTTCAGTAAATGGTCATACTGTATAGTTTTATCTGAAATCAATGTCATTAGTGGCTGAAAAATATATTAAAAAGACTATAATCATTGACTTCCTTTATGAAGAGGGTAGAATATACTTACAGACTAAATGAATGTGTTGCAACTTGCTTGCTTGTAAAAGTTTGCTACTTTGTCCAAAGCATGGAGTGGCCATGATCTATGCTCTGCTTCACTCCTTGGTCTAAGCAGAGCACAGGAAAATGAGATGAACTTGTTGAACTGCTGGCATTTTCTTACATTCAGAATAGGAAACTTGGTAGGACCCATTGCTTTTCAAGTGCTTACAGAATTAGCTATGTTTTAAATTGTAGCACTAAGGTTATGTTATAGATTTTTAGAAGCAGTTTTTAGATCTAGCATCTTTGGAGTTTAAAAAATGTTTAAATAGTAAGATAATATATCAAAATGGTGGCAGGCAGCACAAAGTTGGAGTCAGGCATTGGAAATTCCTCACTAGTCATGTATCTCGTGTTTTCTTCATTATTTTTGGAAACAGATAAAATTGAAAAGGATATTCATAAGTACAGTTAAAGGGAGAGAAGTTACAAGGCATAAAAAATGTGAGTATAGGTTTAATTTCTGTTTATTTGTATTGATTCTGGGGGCTTAAACTCAGGGCATGGGCTCTGTCCCTGAGCTTTGGTGCTCCAGGGTAACACTCTATCACTTGAGCCAGGGCTCCATTTTTGGCTTTTTGATAGTTAATTGGAAAGGTAAGAGTCACATGGTCTTTCTGCCCAGGCTAGCTTTGAACTGTGATCCCCAAATTTCAGCCTCCTGAGTAGCTAAGATTTCAGATGTGAGCCACAGGTGCCTAGAGGTTGTTTATTTACTATGGAATGGTTAATTGCATGTGACAGCTTGACTGCACACAATGATTCTCCAGAAGATTGCCTGCACAGGGCTCTTCCTGATCCTCCACTGGGTGGAGTTGAACTGGAGTTGAACTGGAACATTGGTTTCCTTGGTGCTTCCAGGTTGATGGCTTACATTGGAGATTTCAGTCTTGATAGCCTCCATAACCACATGCACAACTTCTTCCCATGCATTTGTTTTGCCTATCCTGCAAATATTATTGGTTTCATTTTTTTTTCTGGAGAACCATGACTGATACATTGCCTAATCTTGTGCGTCTTGATCACTGAAAAAGAATGGTTTCTGTGCTCTAGTACCTCTGATGTGGGAAATAGGAAGACAACATACATTTAGGGAATGCCTGAGATGTTAAAGAGACTCCATTCATAAGTTGGAGGTTGGGGGTAGGGTAGCAGGGGTCCTGAATGACCAAGCAAAGGAAGCATACCTTACCAAGAACAGACAGCAGCAACCAAACTTTACTTCCCTTAACCATTTTTCCCCTGGTGTCACTTTATTGAGTTTATCTACCCTTGTCCAAGGATATATCCATAATAAAATATCTCTATAAGACCTAAGATGTTTCTGTCCCTCCTACTACATAAATGGTTTATGTTCCCATCCTTAGCACTTACAATAGGAGGATTGTTTGCTTTGTCCAGTGTCCCCGGGGTTTCTTGAAGCCTGGGACAAGCATAGTGTGTGTCACTTAGCAGGAACACAACTAAATGGATGTAGATCCATGCCTTATGATTCCATTATCCAGCTTAGAATGTTAAGAAGGGAATATTACAGAATCTTATTCATAATTCCATCGAAAGATCTTAGCAAATACAATAATGTTGTCTATTGACCCACAGGAGAGACATTCAGAGAATTTAAAATAAATCGCTCGTTGACTTTAGTTGACTCCTGCTAAACCGGGTACAGGAAAGATGAGGAGAATAATGGAAAGTTTGGAGCAGTTATTTTAAGAACTACTTTAAAAAAAGGGCCACTTCCCTGATCTCAGAAGCATTCTTGTATCCATATCTTCTCTTCCCATAGAGGAAGGGAAGACTGAGTGGTGGGGGGTGGGGAGGGGGAGAGTGGGAGAATGTATGCATGGTGTCTTTGTCTTTTTTTTTTTTCTTCTTGGTCCTGGGGCTTGAACTCTGGGCCTGGGCGCTGTCCCTGTGCTCTTCAGCTCAAAGCTAGTGCTCTAGTACTAGAGCCACAAGCCACTTCTGGTTTTCTGGTGGTTCATTGGAGATAAGAGTCTCACAGACTTTCCTGCATGGGCTGACTTTGAACCAAGATCCTCAGATCTCAGCCTCCTGAATAGCTAGGATTACAGGAGTGAGCCAGCAGCACCCAGCTTGTCTTTGCTTTGTTAAAGTCATTACTTATATCACCCTTTTTGTTATTTCATCCATTTAATTGTTGGTTGTTCAGTCTTTTTATGTACTTTGATCATTGGTATACACATCTGGAGAGAGAGAGAGAGAGAGAGAGAGAGAGAGAGAGAGAAACACAAGCACTGGCCATAGAGGAAACTCGCTCTGAGGTGAAGTCAGATGTAATAGCAATCATTTCCACCTGCTGTCCTGTTTTCTCAGATTATGCATACAGGTGGTGGTGGTTTTATTATTATTTTTTTCCATCCAAGAATCTTAAGATGCCTTAGCAACATTAATTAGGGTCTGAACCTCTTTGAAGTCTATCCTATCCCTGTACACACATGATGAAATGCGGGAGGGGAGAGGTTAATTGAGTAAGAAGAGGACCACACAGAAATTCCACAAGGGAGCCAGGAAGGGGATGGCTTCCCAGTCTGGGGCCCAAACAAGGAAATAGTGAGAAGGGATGCCTGTTTGCCAGGTGCTTTAAAGTCACCTGGAATTTCCATTCGCCATTCCATTTACATGTTAGTTACATTCTCCCCTTTGCCCGTCCCCCTCCCCAAACCTAAATAATGCTGAGATAATTGCCATCCCTCTCAGCATGTGTATCTCTGCAACCCATGGTGCTGAGGCGCTCTGGATACACTGCTTGTCCATTCTCAGCCCCATTTAGGACTATTTCCTTTGGTCTCCTATTTTCTTTTGAGCTGAGGTTCCAGCCCCTCCCCACCCCCACCCCCACCCCCTGGCCGGTTATCTTCCTACAATGATATATCGAAGCAGAAGCATATAAAGGTCACTACTAAAAAAAATACAAACAAGGGTAGCTCCTTTCTCCCTGCTGAAATTGTGCAGAGATGATTTAGTCACTGATCCTGAGAAAAGCCAGTGAGTGTGAGAGAAGGGGAATCTCAATAAAAATAGGATCTTTCACATACTTCAATTTCTGTTGAGTTTTCTGGTCATGTCTCTTTTCACCATTCTGATGAGGCCATTGAAGAAAGAACCCGGGAGGGAAGTCTCTCTGCATCAGAAAGCGTTGATTTCTCTAACCTTCTTCAAAGAACTAGCCAGAGGAATAATGGAAGACAGATAGGAGAAGCCAGGTATTTCTGCAAGGGTTTGGGGGTTCAGCTACTACGTAATGGGATACTGGGAATTGGTAGCTCATGCCTGTAATCCTTAGCTACTCAGGAGGCTGAGATATGAGAACTGCGGTCGGAAACCAGCTCAAGCAAGAAAGTCTGTGAGACTCAACCACCCAAAATGACAGGAGTAGAGCTATGACTCAAATGGTAGAACACTAGCTTTGAGCAAAAAAAAAAAGCTCAGAGGCAGAGCCTAGGCCCTGAGTTCAAGCCCCAGGACTGGCACAATAAATAAATAAATAAGTGTATGTGTATATATATATATATATATATATATATATATATATATATATATATATGTTTGTATATGGAACTCTGTAGTTCTTTGGGAGGCAAATTAGGGAAAAAAAATGACAAAAACTCTTAACCAGAGATGCTGAAGGACTGATCTTGCAAACTGGTTTTGAAGAGAAAGGAACTATCTACAAAAGATAGGAAACACAGGTAAGTATTTGTTGGAAGACTCATCAATCAAAGACACAAACTGTGAAACCATCCAAAGAAGTCATATGGTTTGCAGTTGTCACTGAACCAAGGGCCTTGGGTTTGTAATTCCTAGATATTATATTTAAGGGTGGTTGGAACATATAAAGATGATTAAAATCTAGGCTGCAGCATACTGTGTTTAGGGTTTTAAAAAATGGTTGTATAGCCCCATAAAACAGGAAGGAAGAATGGAAGAAAGAAGACGAGACTGAGAACAAAGCCATATGAGATTTAATTTTTTGCTTTGTTTTCATGGAACAGAAGAAAAACGTACAAAGAGAAAGACCTTCCTTCCCAAAGAACAGCCGTGAGTGTATGCATAACCAGACCCTGGCCAAGGCTCAGCTAATACCGTATTTACTTGGAGGCTGATTTTGATGAGAAGAACCCACAAAAGCATTCAAATCTGGAGGGCTTTGCAGAAGTAGATCACCTAGTACTGCTCTGGCCCTGAGCTGAATTGCTTTTCCTTGTGGGAGTTTAATGCCCCTCTCCCCCAGCCCCACAGGCCCTCCTGTCCCCACACCTTCTCCTTCATCCCTATGCACCAGGACAGCCAGAGCTGCTACATACCTCACTCAAGCATGCTGGGGCTTCCAGAAGGGCACATTTTGGCTGGAGCTGGGTGGAGCTGCTGCCAGTTTCCTCTCAGGGTACCTTCTCTTTCAAATGTCCCAATACCAGCACACAAACCCTGGCGGCTTCTCCTGGCTCTGTTCTCTTTCTGGAGCAATTAGTTGAAGCTCTCATGAGGCTGTCACCCCCCCTGGAGTCACTAATGCCACCCTTCACCAGAACCTTCTGTGGCCTGCTCACAGAGGAGACCTGGAAGATGTGTGGCTGTCTTAGGGATGAAGATGGCAGATTGTAATGATCTTTTTGTTTTCTGTGTGGCTTTTTCACCTGGCCAATTCTCTCGTGGGGGTGGGAGGCACAATCAGTTTTCATGGACATAAAATTAGAAGAAAAAAAAAAAGCCAGGTGCTAGTGGCTCACTCCTGTAATTCTAGCTAACTCAGGAGGTTGAAATCTGAGGATTGTGGTTCAAAGCCAGCCCAAGCAGGAAAAGTCCTTGAGACTCTTATCTCCAATTAACCACCAGAAAACCAGAAGAGGCACTGTGGCTCAAGTGGTAGAGCTGAAGAGCTGAGGGACAGCGGCGAGGCCCAGAGGTCAAGCCCCACAACCGACAAAAAAAAAAAGAGAAAAAAAGTTTTCACTTCCCTAACCCTCTTCAAAGAACTAGGTGGAGAAATGGTGGCTTGGGAATTGTGGTGAATAGAGAAGTCAATTATGGGGAGCCTACAGATTCTGCATAGGGATTCAGAGTGAAATTAGTCCATTGTGGGAAGTTACCACAGTTCTGAAGAAGAAATACAATGAATTTTTTTTTGTTTTGTTTTGCCTGTCCTGGGGCTTGAACTCAGGTCCTGGGCACTCTCTCTGAGCTTCTGTTTGCTCAAGGCTAGCACTCTACTACTTGATCCAGAGCGAGCACCACTTCCAGCTTTTCCTGTTTATGTGGTACTAAAGAATTGAACCAAAGGCCTCATGCATGCTAGGTAAGCACTTTACCACCAAGCCACATTCCCAGCCCAGAAAACCTGTGATAACAACAAATTTCATTTGATGGGAATGTGGCCAAGGAGAGCCTACACTCAGCACCATGGGCCAGCTTACAAACCAGGAAGCTGCCATTATACTCAAGTATGGGACTTTGGTTGTGGAGCTAGAAATGGGAGAGTGGTTTCTTGAGGCTGGTCTAACAGGAATGTAGCAAAGCTCTCACACTGTTGTTTGGTCCCTGCCAATTCTTCTGACTCAGAAACTCTTATCATGAAATCTGTACCTTCATAAGCTCTGATTATACCAGATGCAAGTTGATTTGAGAATAACTGTGGTACTCTAGTGGGTCAACCAGACACATGGCAGTTAGGACACTAGGTTCTTCTCCTGATTTTGAATATGTTGTTGACAAGGATTAAATAGAACACTTAGCTTTTGTGAGTTCTCCATTTCTTGCCTCTAAGATGTAGTCTATCAATTAGAAGCTGTGATGTTGTTGCATATAAAAGAAGATCTCAAATAACAGTGTCCTAAACACAAAAAGCATTTTTTTTCACATAAAAGAAGACTCAAATCAAATCACCCAGAGCTAGGTATGTGGTAGCTCCCCAAAGTCAACAGGGACCAAGTCTCTTCATTCCTTTGCTCTGCCATCTTCAGAACCCATGTATGAGTTCCCTATAGCTGCTATAATGAATGTTCACCAACTCTGGGTCAAACCCACAAAACTTTAGTATCAAAGTTCTGGGGGGTCAGGATTCCAAAATAGGTGTCACTGAGCTAAAAGCAAGGGGTCAAGAGGCCCACATTTCTGCTGGAGGCTCTAAGGGAGAATCTGTTTCTTTGCCTTTTGTAGCTTTCAGAAGCTGCCAAAATTGCTTGGCTTGTGGTCTCTTCCTCTGTCTTCAGAGTCAGCAACATTGTGCATCTCTCATTCTGCTCTCTCTCTCTCTCTCTCTCTGGTTTTCTTCTGTTTCCCTCTTCTACTCTTAAAGACTCTTGAGATTAACAGTGCCCATTTAGATAATCCATGGTAATCTCTTATTTTATGGGCAGCTCATTAATAATGTTTATTCCATCTGCACCCTTAATTCCTCTTTGTAACGTAATAGGATTTATTCACAGGTTCCTGAGATCTGGCAGTGGGGATTGTGGGGCAGGTGGGAGGAATCTTTCTGCTTCCACCTGGCTGGCTGACTCATGGTCCTTAATAGTGACTATAGTTCTTGCTGTCATGTCAGATTTCCAGGCATCAGGGAAGAGGAAGTGGGGAAGGATAGAAGAGACACTTGCCAGCTAAACTAGAGCCAACACATTTCTGCCAAACTCTCCTTTGGCTAGGATTTAGTCACCTGGACACACCTAGCTGCAAGGGAAACTGGGGAGTATGGCATTTTATTCCTGATGGTAAAGAGCTCAGCTTGAGCTAAGATTCTGTTTCAATGGATATGGGAAAATGGCTGTCATCAATCAGCAGCTTTTCTCTTGGAGTGGCAGAGATGGCGGCCGGGGGTGTGTTTGGGGGGTGGGTGGGAAGAGTGACGGGAATGGGCGGGAGTTCCTTGATTTACATTCTCTCAAGAACCAAGCTGTAGAACGGAATGATAATTTTAGGTGGAGAAATGATTAGTAATGAGATTTTTGAGCAGTGGGAGAAATGATGTCTTTGCTTTCCAATTTCTTCTTTTCTGTTTTCATTCTTTCCAATTTTTTCTTTTCTATTGGTTATTGAGTGTCTTTAAGGACCAGACATATATTTCATACATTTATCATTACACATGCACTATGCATAAAGGGCCTTTTGGTGTCCTACAAAAAAGGTCTCATTGCACAAATAAATTGCCACTTCTGTTTTCAATTAGAGATCAGGGCTTGAGATCATCACATAGAACTTCACAGAAGCACAGCTACTTTTGTACCAGTGTGCTGTATTCTCTTGACTAGCCTATATTTAGATCGTTAAAAATGATACATTTATTTATTTATTTATATTTTTAGTTTTATTGTTTGGTGCTGTTCCTGGGGCTAGGATGTTAAGACCTGGGATCTGTCCCTTAGCTTTAGTGCTCAAACCTAATGTTCTATCACTTGAGCCACAGGTCTACTTCCTGCTTTTTGGTGGTTAGTAGGAGATAGGAGTCTCAAGGATTTTCCTGCCCAGGCCCAGATCTCTCCCTCCAGAGTAGCTAGGATTACAGGTGTGAATTGCAGGTACTGGCTGAAGTGCTACCTTTAAAGAATCATGTTAAGCCTAATATGGAGGCGCACATATGTTGTCTCAGCTACTCATGAAACAAAGGGAGGGGCTTCGCCTAAGCCCATGAGTTTGAGACCAACCTGGGCAACATAGTGAGATCCTGTCTCCAGTAAGAAAAAAGAAAGGAAGAAAGAGAGAAAGAGGGAGAGAGAGAGAGAGAGAGAGAGAGAGCAAGAAAGAGACAAGAGAAAGAGAAAGAAGAGAAAGAGAAAGAGAAAGAGAAAGAAAAGGAAAGCAAGAGAGAAAGAAAAAGGGGAAAGGATAAAGAAAAGGAAAAGCAAAAGAATCACAAGTACCTTGTCTTGTTCAATAAACATTGGCATAAGCCTGAAGACTGAAGACAAATGAGTTTATAACTCAGGGCCTGGGCACTGTCCCTGAGCTCTTTTGCTCAAGGCTAGTTCTTTACCACTTTGAGCCACAGCTCCACATCTGGTTTTCTGGTGGCTAGTTGAGATAAATGTCTCATGGACTTCCTACCTGTGCTAGCTTTGAATTGTGATTCTCAGATCTCAGCTTCCTATCTAGCTAGGTGTGAACCACCAGTGCCCGGCTTCTTTTCTGTCTTTTTTTCCCCCCTTTTCTTTTTTTAAATAAAATCATACATGAATGTTAAGTAGTAATCTATTAATATTATTTACTATGTCCTTAATTTTAAACAATTCAACATGCATCTTATTTAAAATTAGCTTATGTCTCCTACTTGCGTTAGGATAATGTCTATGGATTTTTGTTGTTGTTGTTGTTTTTTGCCAACCCTTTCTTTGGGGAGACATTTTCAGTATCCCTGTAGTTTCCACTGAACACAACTTCGCTTCTCCCTATTTGTCTGAAACCATGGAATGATGCCTTGGGGACAGGCAGGCCTTAGGCCGCTGGTGCAGGTGGCTCTGGCTGCCGGCTCTGCCTTTCACTGTCTGCTTTCTCTGAAGCCGGTGGGCTTCTCACTGGAAAGCCTGCAATACTCAGCAGTGGGCCCCAAGTTGATAGTTTTCTGGTGGCTGGTTGATGGGCAGTGAAGCCAACCCTGCCACAGGAATGGCCTAACATAAACAATAATAACCATAGTAATAATCTGGCTTTTCATGAGAACTTTCATCGAGGAACCAAAAGCACATTATGAGCATTAACCCATTAATCTTCACAACGCCCCTGTGAGGGAGAATTAAGTGCAAGTAATCATAATTATTACTGTCATTATCCTTCAAACAATTCCCAGATGTGCTGTGGCTAAACTGGAGTACTTTGGGGATTTCTTTTTTTTTCTTTTATAAGGACTTGATCCTTTTGGCAGGAATTCACATCTCCCCCCCTGCCCCCCTTTCCTCCCTTTGCTTTTTAACGTACTGACTAAATAAGGAACTTTTAAATTAAAAAAATTTTTTTTATCTGTGAGGTTTCTGGAAGGAACAAGTGGGGAATACTTCCCAATGGAAAGTGGTCCATTCCCACCCCCCACCCCCCGCTTGCTCTTGTCTACTTCAAAGTTAGATCTACTATAGGACCTCCAGACCAGGCTCTTGGAAATGTCTATAGATTTCACTTGTGAGCTCTGTATGATGTTTATGCTTCAAGCCTTATCTCTTCAGGTAAGGGCTTGAGAAGTTTCATTCTACATGTAGTATCCTGTTTACTCTGATACCATTTAAATTAGAACAGTGTCCTTAGCATCAAGAGTCAGCGGCTTCTAAACCTGAACATAGGCCGCATCCTCTGCTTGTAGCTACAAGTCTCTCGAGGAGGTGGATATGCTGTGCTATAGGCACAATCCTGCCCTTGCATCTGTGTCCCTGCCTGACTGCCCCATGTTTGGGAAGATGAAGCTTCAGTGTTCCAGACTAATCACAAGGAAAAAAGAGCCCTGTATAGGAAGTGCACAGAGTTATTTAATAATGCAGATGGATAGATCTGCTGGTGGGAAATGCTAGCATGTGGCTTTGTATATTCTGGTGTAGTTCTTCTTGGGGGTGGAGGGGAGGTTGAGATAGGGCCTTGGTATACAAGCCAGGATAGCCTTGAACTCTCTGTCTCTGTCTCTTTCTCTCTCTTGTTTGTACTGGGGTTTCAATTCAGGGCCTGTAGCCCTTGCTTTTTTATTCAAGGTTGCCACTCTACTACTTGAACCATACCTCCACTTCTGGCTTTTTTTTATGGATAATCAGAGATAAGTGTTTCATGGATTTGTCTGTCTGGGCTGGCTTTGAACTGTGGTCCTCATATCTTAGCCTTTTGGTAAGGTAGGAGTCCAGGCCTTGAACTCTTAATCTTCCTGCCTCAGCTTTTCAAGTGATAGGATGGCAGGTTTGTGTAACCATGCCTGGCTCTCTGTCTTTTAAAGTATGCATTGTTTTTCAAGTTCTATGCTTGATAGAAAGTTTGGAAAATATTGGAAAGTATAATGAAAAAAAAAGTCACCAATAAACCTAGTACTCAGAGGTAACATTTTGGATTCTTTCTTTCTTTCTTTCTTTCTTTTTTGTTGGTTGTGGGGCTTGAACTCTGGGCTTGGGTGCTATCCCTCAGCTCTTCAGCTCAAGGAGAGTGCTCTACCACTTGAGCCACAGTGCCATTTCCAGTTTTCTAGTGGTTTATTGGAGATAAGAGTCTCATGGACTTTCCTGCCTGGGTTGGCTTTGAACCACAATCCTCAGATCTCAGCCTCCTGAGTAGCTAGGATTACAGGCATGAGCCACCGGTGGCTGGCTACATTTTGGTTTATTTCTATGCTCCAAATGATAGTTTGATTCAACTTTATGATAAAAGTTAGATGCTATATGAATGTTTATGTTATTTACAAAAAGACAAGGACAGCCAGGCACCGGTGCCTTATTCCTGAAATACTAGTTACTTAGGAGTCTGAGATCTGAGGGTTGTAATTTGAAACCAGCCCAGGCAGGAAAATTTGAAATTTTTATCTTCAATTAACCAGCAAAAGCCTGGATGTGGATTTGTAACTCAAGCGGTAGAGTGCTTGCCTTGATCAAAAAAGCTCAGGGACAGTATCCAGACCCTGATTTCAAGTCTTAGGACCAGCACACACACACACACACACACACACACACACACACACACACACACACACAGAAATGACAAGGACATCTACATTTAGAAATGAAGGAAAAATGTGAAGGAAATAAGGAAGGAATCAAACAAACAATCATGCATAATCTTCCTACACTAGACAAGCACAGGGATCCAAGGACCCTGAGCTCAATGTGGTACCTGAGAGATAAAATAGAAGATGATCAAAATGTTTTGCTTTGGAAATCTTGCAAGAAACTCAGCAGTAGGTGACTATGGGAAGGAAGGCTTCAATCCCAGCAGTAGTAGCTTGTGTGAACTCGGCCAGGTACTTTCCACGGGTTCCTCCTAACCCTCAAGCTGATGGATAACTCCAGCCAACCGGTGAGAAAGCTGAAACTCAGAACATGAAGTGACTTTTCCATGATAGCACATCTACGAAGTGGCAGAATGGGAATTCAAACTCAGGCTGGTGGTGTTCTACAAAGGCCAGGCCTCTCTTCTTACCACTCTGAGGATCTGGAGCCATTCAAGTGCTCCCAGGAGCGAGCATGGCTGGAGGGAATCGGTGGTAGGAAAGCAGAACCTGTCAGGAAGATGGCTATTAAAAGACAGTGAGTGATAGCAGTTAAGAGCTTAATAGAAGAGGCAAGAGTCTTTATAGTAAATGTTTTTGAAAGCAGAAAGAAATGTATTAGATAGGGCTTGTGACACTGTGATCAGTTACACGAGCAAAGCAACACAAAGGAGGGAGGGTTTATGCCGCTTGTGATTTTAAAGGGTTCAGTGCATGTTTACTTAGTACCATGAGCTTGAACAGATCATCATGGTGGGACGAATGTGTGGCTTGGGAGGTTCTTCACCTCATGGTGGCCAGGAAGCAGAGAGAGAGAGAGACAGACAGACAGAGACACACAGAGAGAGACAGAGACAAAGAGACAGTCAGAGAGACAGAGATAGATCCCAGATTATCTTTTTGAAAGTCATGTCCCATAGGACCTAACTTTCTTATGTTAAGCCTTGACCTCTTAAAGGTTCCACCATCTGCCAGTGATGCCATCAGCTGAGAATCAAGCTGCTAACATATGAGCCTTGGTGGCCCCTTTAAGGACCACATCGGAGCACTTACAATGACTGCTTATTTAGCTCACTCACTTTGTATGTTTATCTCTCTGAGGATAGAACCTGTGACTATGGTCTTCTCTTGAGATCTAGAACAGTGTCTGACAGTCAATCACGGTCATAGTCAGTGTTCTGTGAAAGCTGTATTTAAATGGAGAGAAGGAAGAAGAAGAGGACTGAGATGGCAAAAGAGATCTCTGAAGATACCAGAGATCATCTGTAGTGAAAAGATTAAAATTACACGGCAGAAAAGAGGAGCTATGTCAGTCAAGTTCCTGTTAATGAACTACTCATTTGGACCCCAGAAGATTAGAACTAAATCTTATTTTAATGGAGTAGAATGAAAGTAGCAGAGGCAGAATGTATTTTAGAAGCTTATATGTACAACTGAAAGACAGGGATAAAACACTAGAGACATGAATTGAAGCTGATAAAGTTTGATTTAGAATTTGGGTTGGGGGAAAAAAGGATCCACAGAATACTTCTAAAAGCTAGGAATGGAAGAAGAATAGCAATAGCAAAGCGCAGCAGAGGAAAAGAAACATAACAGAGGTTATCACTGAAAAGCCTTGGAGATGAAATTTTATAGTTAGTGCTTTAGATGCTAGGACTTTGTAGGAGACAGGAGGTAATAGAGAATAGGCTATCAGTAGGGAGAGAAGCCAGGGAGGGGTGAGAATTCTCTCCATAGAGTGACAATTTTCTCTTTGAAGATATTGACAAGATCTTGGGTAAAGATGGAGAAGAAGGAAGGTGGATCAAGAAGTCTTGAAAGGTATAAAGCAGAAAGAGTCATCTTGAGCTGTAGGCGTAGAGTTCAGTCAGACAGGCTATTTAGCCAGGAGAATGGCAGAATTAAAGAGAGAAATTCATTGAGGTTTAATAATTATAGTACACACAGGAGAAGATAAATATCTTCCCTATATATTACATCATTGTTAAATCTCAATGATTTTAAATATAATTAACCTTTAATGATGCTTTAGATTTAATAATATAGTTATTGCATGGGAATTGTCGACAAGCCATTATAAATCTATTTGTTTAGATTTACCAACCAAGTAATAAAGAATCTGTATGAAGCCTAGGCAGCGAGTTTCAGGGTTTAGTGTGCTCATTAAATGTCTCACTCAGTGTAATTGATTGTAAAAATCTACCTCAAATCACACCGGAGAAAGAGGGCTACACAACGAGTTAATTAAAATAAAATTTTCCTTTTCTTCATGTTTTTTCTCTCTGCCTTCTCCCTCAATTTCTACCCTGGGGGACATCTACCCCTCAATTTTACTACAGCAAGAATTATAAGATCTCATCTGTTTTAATAATACTTTTTTTTTCTCTCTCTAGAATCCAGGACTCTCATTTACAGGTTTTTAAGGAGGCAAAAATGGTCTGTTTTAAGGGAGAAAGCCCACATTTGCTTTATTCATTTGTTTTGCTGAAGGGAAAAGGGAGAGGCTCCTGAGAGATCACAATAGTTTTCCTTCCTTACACACAATTTTTGACCCAAACCCTTGTGTTGCTGGTGAGTATAATCGTAGCTACTCAGTAGGCTGAGATCTAAGGATCATCTTTTTGAAGCCTACTAGAGGAAGCAAATCTGAGTGACTCTTATCTGAAAATCTAGAAGTGGAGGTATGGCTCAATGATAGATACCAACTGGTAGGGGAAAGGCCCAGTGAAGGCATGAGGGCCTGAGTTCAGGCCCCAGTACGAGCACAGAAAAAACAAAACCATATGTAGATGTCAGTATAAATAGTTCAAAATTCCTATTCCCTGTTGCCAATGATCATCCCTTGACAAAATAAAATAGCTTTTCCCCTGTGTGATGAGGTCAAGTGTTTCTGCATTCATGGTACAACACAATGTCAGAAGGAGAAACTTGAAAAGAGATGAAAACCTTTAAATACATCTTTCACAGATAGGGTTGGCTAGATATGTGGCTCAATGGAAGAGCACTGAACTAGCAAGCAAGAGGCCCTGTGAACCACCCCTGCCAAACCCACCAATAACAACAAAAAGTATTGACTAATTTCTCTGTAAAAGGCTTTGAACTATTGTTACAAGCATTGAACGTAAATACTGAGAAACCAAACCTGTGTCTTAGATGGACTCATGTCCTTGTTCCAGTGTCATGTGAGGGTCCCCCCGCAAGTTCTGAAGAGGCCACACAGGAAGCTCATGTCAATGCCCAGTTGCTGCCTTTTATTAAAGCTGTGTGTGTGCGTGGAAGCTAAATGGATGTTAGTGGTCCACTGGGCTTTTTGCATGCCTACAACATATTCAGTCAATGGTTAATGCTGTGTTACTTTAGCTCTGAAGGTGTGATGCGGGTAGCAGTATTCGCTTATTGTTAGTGAATAGGAGGTCTGACTCCGTTTCTTACATATTGGAGATATTTTGGAGTAGTCTGGCCCTTAGCATCTATAATTTGAATGTGGGCTTAGGTCAAGCATGCCTGTGACCCATTCATTCCTACATTCCCAGAGTCTGCAACTATCATTTATAAACAGTGGGTGTCCTATAAATATTTGATGACTGAATGAATAAATAACAATTGTCTTACAATTTGCTTTGTGACTCATAGAAGGGAAGTTTAATAATCTAGTTGAGACATATTCTTGTTGGCAACAAATATGTAATATTGAACAGTAAATAGAAAGTTTGACTTCCCTTTCTCTCTCTTCTTCACAGGCACAGTCAAAACTCAAAATATGCCAACAACAAGATCGAACCCGAGCCAAAAAATATCTGTGAAATGGACCCTAAGGTGCTGTTGAAAGTGACAGTCCCCTCCCATCCTTAAAAAGTGTCACTCTCCTTTATTTGGCTGTATTCTCACTGGGGACAGAGACTTAAGTTTTTAAGTTTACTGTTCCATCACAACCATCTGCAAGTGCTCTGCACACTTACCAAATACCTAGTAAGTAGTTTTTGATAAACGAATGATAACCAAGTGGTCTGCAGCCAAAGGACTAAGTCTGTTTATGAAACTGCTTAAACGCGAGAACAGTTCAATTTGTTTTGAACCACAGCAAAATGAAAAAATATGATGGGTACTTAGCACTGGCACTATATGGGGTTCATTAGCCACTAGTTCATTAAGACATATGTAAGTTTGCCTTTGAAGAATAAAGACTAAAGCTTTAGTGCATCTGCATTCTTCGTTTTTAGACAAATAATACACATAAAGGCATTCAACTTGATAAAGTGATATGAATATTTCACAGTTTGCTTTATAATTTCTATTGATTTTTTCTTTTAAAATTGTTATTAGAGTGGTGATGTAAAGAAGGGTCACAGTTACGTAAGTCAGCTAATGAGTACATTTCTTTCTAGACAATGTCACCTCTTCCCTTGCTCTCTTTCAGTTTTTCCCACCCATCCCTACTCACAGAGTGTCTAGTTCATTTTTAACATTATGTCCAGTGAGTACCACTGCTGCATTTGTTCAACCTTTGTCCTTCCATTTCTGTGCCCCCTTAGCCTTCCAAAAACAGATAAATGAACAAACAAGACCAAAAGAAAACAAAGAAAGAAAGAAAGAGCCTCTTGTTTCCATCTCCTGGAGTTCTTTTCAATAAATAATACTTTATATGATCAGATGCACATAGGCATTGCACCTTTGTGTTCTTCTTCTAAGTGTGTCTCCTTTGGTCTTCCTTTTCTCTTAATAAGTTTGTGAATATTGCATTCATGAGAACCTGTGGATGTTTACCACAGGTTGGGAAATGTGAGAAGCCTTTAATAAGTAGCTTGAAACTAAAGTTGTTTTTAAAGGAGGCAGAGAGTTTTAAAATGGGAAATTCCCTCTTATAGAAAAAGAAAAAGACATGATTTGATAAACTTTATGTCTACTTAATACTTAATGCCAAGTACAATCTGTTTACTTAATGGTTATGACAATAGTGTTAATTGGTATGTTTATTAATTTGGTATATTTATTACATTTATTTATTAACTATGTATATGTATATCACACCTTGTTCCAAATAGATCTTGAATCTTTTGGTACATTACATATCAGCAAGTAGAGAGGTGCATTTGGATAATAATTGCGTGTGTGTGTGTGCGCGCGCGCGTGTGTGTGTGTGTGTGTGTGTGTGTGTTTGAGTACTGGGGCTTAAACTCAGTGCCTGGGCACTGTCACTTGGTTTTTTCACTAAAGGCTGCTGTGTTAGCACTTGAGCTACAGCTCCACTTGCTTTTCTTTATTATTATTATTTGTTTTGCTGGTTAATTGGAGATAAAAGTCTCATAGCCATTCTTGTCTGGGCTGGCTTGGAACCTCAATCCTCAGATCTCAGCCTCCTGAGTAGTTAGGATTATAGATGTGAACCTTCAAGCCCCAGCTGAGATAGTAATCTTATTGTGCTTTGAGATACAAAGAAACTCTGTCACTGTAGTTCTTCATTGTGACTTCTTTCTGGGATAGATAGTAGGTGGACATTTGGAAGCTTCAATCTTCCTTTTTTTGCCTGTCTGTCAGGTAATCTCTTTCCCTATTCAACTGCCCAAGGGGACTGGCTGCCAAAACCTCATTGACATCCTTGTTTATTCAGGCATAGGTGCTACTTACTGGGGTGTTTATTCGAGACAAACAAATTCGTTGTTTGGACCAATCTGCATAGAAAACTCATCACAAGAAAATAAATGATCATTATGTGTTGAGAGACTTCAAGAATGACTTCTGATAGAGTTGAGCTTTAAGAAAACTGTCATGTTTATTCCATGCTTTAGGACGTGAGTCTTTATAAGCAGAAAGGTTCACCCAATTGTGTTAGTTCTGGGTGTTCCTCTTTACAAATCTGCCACAGAAAAACTAGTTTAAAAGTCCTGTTCACCTACTGTGAGCCGCCCTCTGTGAAGCTTCAGAAGGCAGCACGAACGGAAAAAACAGAGTATTACAAATCAAAACAAAGAATTACCATCTTGGTCCTTAGGGAAGAAAACTCCCCCAAAGCATAAGGAGCATTTTTCTTTCTTTTTTTGGTATGAAAGTAAAAAGATCAAATTAAGCCATGTGGCACCACAAAACAACTTCTCATAAGCCCTCCTACCCCCAAGCTTAAACTTTTCAAATAGCCATTAGATACTGGGCACAGTACCCTCTTACACTAGCTTCATCTTCACAACCCAGACGCTTCTTAATTCCTTCACATCTGCATGAGTTGTATTCATTTGTTTATTTTAAATATGGTGCCTGTCTCTCAGTTGTCATCCTTTCTTTCTTTCTTTCCTCCCTCCCTTTCCCTCCCTCCCTCCC
This sequence comes from Dipodomys ordii, assembly GCF_000151885.1. NCBI lineage: Eukaryota > Metazoa > Chordata > Mammalia > Rodentia > Heteromyidae > Dipodomys > Dipodomys ordii. The sequence continues at coordinate 1,074,581 of NW_012267225.1, read as the reverse complement.
TCCCTTTC
>NW_012267225.1:1064281-1072592 GCF_000151885.1 Dipodomys ordii | reverse complement strand
TCCTTCCTTCCCTTTCCTTCCTTCCTTCCTTCCTTTTTTCTTTTCTTTCTTTCTTCCTTTCTTTCCTCCTTCCTTCTTCCCTCCCTCCCTTCCTTTCCTTCTTTCCTCCTTTTCTCCATTTCTCTCTCTTTTTCTTTCGTGCCAGTCCTAGGGCTTGAACTTAGGGTCTGGGCATTATCCATGAGCATTTTCTTGCTCAAGACTAGCACTACTTCAGCCACAATTCTACTTCTGACTCTTTGGTTGTTCATGTCAGATAAGAGATCACAGACATGTGCCACCATGCCTATATTTCTGATGATCGTTAGATTTATCCTTGACTTCTAACTAACTAGAGTACACATGATTTTATAATGCATAGTAGAATTGCAAAGTTAGTCTGTGGTTGCAGAACAAAAACATTTCCATATAAAAAGGTGATCGTTCTTTGATTTCAACTTCTTTGGCTCTGGGCTGTCCTAATGGGGCCAGTTGGCTCAGTTAGAAACTCTCTGTGTCATGGATGAATTTCTGCCCCATAGGAATTCATTTCTCCATTCAATTTAAAATCATATATTGCTTTTTTTTCACTTTTTTTGGGGGGGTCCAGTTGTGGGGCCTGAACTCTGGGCCTGGGTGCTGTCCCTCAGCTCTTCAGCCACAGCGCCACTTCTGCCTTTTTTTCTTTTTGCTTATGTGGTGCTGGGGAATCGAACTCAGGGCCTCAGGCATGCAAGGCAAGCGCTCTACCACTGAGCCACCTTCCCAGCCCCAAATCATATATTGCTATAATCTTACCAAGTGCTATAAGAAAACCTTAGAAGGTGAGCAAGTTTAAGAGGGACCCTCAAATCCAAGGTCAATACATTAGAGATAATGTATTGGACTAGGTGCTTTGGACTGTGAGTTTCTAAGCAATGAATACAAGCAGCAATTAAGAGCATCACAGCAAAGGGCAACCCCAAGGAAAGAATCACAATATCGCTTAAAAGAGAAACAGTGAAGGCCTGGAATGAAATTTTAGGAATAGCCAGAGCCTCGTGGTTCAGAGCAGATTCCTGCAAAACGCTTACAAAGGAAAGACAGAATTCCAAGTGGGGAGTCGATTGCTCTATTTGATAGACAGGTGCTTATCTTTCTAAAGGAGGAGATCCCAAAGTGAGGCAAAGATAGCAGCGCTTACCCTTGGACTTGGAGGTGGTATAGAAACACACACAGACTAGAAGACAGAAGGACCCATCACGCTGTAGAGAGAACGATGAAGAGAAATACTTAAACTTCAGTGCAGTGGTTCATAGCAGACACTCACTTATGTGTTTTAGAAAATTCTCCTTAATGAGAAGCTGTCAAAATGGCCCTCAATTGCCTCCAGGGATTTGTCACATCGCTGTAGGTAAGTGTTTAGAAATGTTTCCTGAAATGTTCAAAGCAGTGGAAGTTGGAATCTTGCATAATTCAATTCAAATGTGTGTTTTAGTGATAACTGAATCAGAAAACAAATACACAGACAGCGTGAGAAGGCATCTGGGAGAATGGATGACTTTGGGTCCACTGTGAATGGATTTTCTGGGAAAAGCCTAAGCTGTGGGATGTGGATTCTTTGTTTTTGGTGGGTTCCTTTGGATTGACCATCAGCCCCACATTTGCTGTGAAGACCGATGACCTGTGAGGGACCACAAGCATGGCCTTCTCTCTTCACGTGTCCCAGATGAAGCAGTTTATAAAAAATGAGGGGTGGTTTTATTCTAATGGCAACTGCTTACATCAGGCAGTCCCACAATCATCCTTGCTGGAGATTAGTGAGTTATTTTTGGAATTACCTGCTTCCTTGGTCTTTCTTGATTGGGTTCCTTCACCACAACTTTAATGGCAAAGCTTGTTTTGTTGGTTTCTGACAGTAACACTGCCATTCTATAGGGAAACACTGGAACCTGAGATCTGGCACATCAATTTTGAGGATCAGGCTAGGTGCTGGTGGCTCACACCTGTGATCCTAGCTACTCAGAAGACTGAGATCTGACAATCATGATTCAAAACCAGCCTGGGCAGAAAAATATGTGAGATTACCTTTAGTTAACTAGCAAAAAGCTGGAAGTGGAGCTGTGGTTTAATGGTAAAGAACTTTCCTTGATCAAAAAAGCCAAGTGAGAGTGTGAGGTGCTAAGTTCAAGCCCACATACAGCACACACACACACACACACACACACACACACACACACACACACACACAACAACAACAACAACAACACTCCCCTCTCCAATAAAAAACAAACAAACAAACAAACAAACATATAAGCAAACAAATTTAAGGATCAGGGTTTTGTGGTATCTAGATAGTATCACCCAGAAAGCAATTGATTTCATGACAAAGTAATTTGAGAACTAGTCTTGGGTTTTGTGGGTGAACTAAAATCTTAGGAGAATATGAACATAACAGAAAACCAAGATCCAGAGGCTCCTATGAAGAGCAACCTCTATTCTGATGTCCAACCATATTGACTGTCCTTAAAGTTTCTCAGCCAGCTTTAGATTGGAGTTATAATAGCTTGGGACTTGCTGTGAATATTTAAAAAGCTCTTTGAAGATAAGATAATTCTTTTAATTAAAATTCAGATATTATCATCTTCAATTATGTTATTTGATCTCTGTGTACCATTGCATGCTGGGACTTGTAGTTTCTGGCAGTTGCTTCTTTGTCTCAAGAGGAGTCCTATGGCTTCTGGCAGATGCTGAGACAAATGTCAAACTTCTTCAGTGTGTAAGGGTCTACCATAGAACTATTTCTCATGTTTTAAAAAGTTTCTTTTATTCCTGCATATCTTGTTTTTTCGCCATGTTGACTGGGTGGGTGGTGAGGAACCTGAAAATTAAGTCGGTCTTCAAAGAAATGATTGACATTGTCATACATGATAATTAGTTCCCAAGCCTGACCTTCCATTTTGCCTTCTGCCAAAAAGTATGGTTTCTTGGAAGCAGTCTTATTTTGACTTAGATCCTCAAGTCACAGGTGCTGATGTCTAAAATAATGCAAAGAACATGATTATATATATATATATAAAACAACACAAAAAAATCAGAAAGAAGAAAGCATTGAAACAAGAAGCCTTGTTTTGACCTCTCTGTTTATTTTCTTGCAAAGGTAAAGAAACAAAAACCATGTCGGATGGAGTAGAATGTCCTCTGGAACAGATGAGGCTTTGGGGAAAGATCCACAGGACACATCTATTGTCCCTTCTAGCTGAAAAATTTGGTTTGGCTCTTAGAAATTAAATATCACCAACTTAAACATCACAGAAGAAAACGACAATAAACTCTGTATTTCTTAGCAATATATCACTGAAAGCATAATAAAGGAACTAGTTGGAGATTTGGGTGTGTGTGCAGTGGTGTTATTGTCCCTATTCAGGGGTAGAAGGAAACTAGAATTTGTTCTTATTTCCTAGTGCTTCTTGGTGCTTGGATACTATATTTTATCTGTGTCTTTCTCTATTCACCAAAAAAGCCAATTTGAGATTCTTTCTGATCGGACTCTTCCAATGGAAAAGATAGGTTGTCAAAGCTAATTCAACTAGCTCATCTAGTTTTACTCCTTTGCTTTAGAGAGAAGAAAACGACATGGTCAGGCTCAAAATGTCGGTATCGGATTCTAAGGTAGAAAGGTAGGCCTTTCATCCCTCAGGCTCGATTCTCTTTTGTTGTAGAAAATCACTACTGAGTCCTGAAGCTCCTGATTTCACAGGGAATGGAGGCTGTTTCTTTGCTCAGGATGCTTGATTGTGACGGTACAAGATTTTCCAGAAAACCCAGGAAGTGAGAGGAAGTACTCCTGAGTGACCAGTATGTAGTCTCTCTGGTTTCCCCTTTCCCCTGGAAAAAAAAAATAGCTCTATGAGGTAGAAGGCAAAGAATGTGGTCAAGAAGTCAGTGGAACTTTTAGATCATAGATACCAGTTTCATGATCTTGTAGAAGGAGAGGAGCTTTATTGAAGTATAAAAGAGCACATACTTTAAAAAAGTGAAAATACCAGCCATCACCTTAAATTTATTATAGTGTAGGAAATACATCTGAAAAAATTCCCAAAAAGGATTGTTGTCTAATATTTAAATTTCTTATTATATTGAGAAATGACGCCTTTAAAGCTAATTTTCATTTAAATTTACCTGGGTGACATTTTAACCTGTAGTTTTTAGTATATAGGAAGCAAGTAAAGATATAAGTATGCTTATTTCCCCGACTCTGCTTAGGTCTTATTTCTATCCTGGGGATTTTAAACACAGGATCTCATGCTTAAAGTGCTCTACCACTTGAACCACAGCCCTCATCATTTTTCTCTTAGTTTGTTTAGATTTTCTGCTTTTGCAACAATTTGCCTAAAACTAAAATCCTGCCTCTTCTACCCGAGTAGCTGGAATTCCTGTTGGGTACCGCCATACCCAGTCCTCAGTACTATTTCTTTAACAGTTCTGTGAGGATAATATAAAGACATTTCGATCCTGAATGAGGAGTCAAATTGGAAGTAGAAGAGTGATAAGCAATGAGACAGACTTTACCCTATAGAAAAAAATATTTGTAGGCATCTTTGCATTAAAAGCAGAGTGAACTTTTGATAACAAACAGGCCTGTACATTAATATGGAGAATTAAAGCCCTTTCCTCTTGAAGATCAATATTAAAACCAGTAGTTAACTTTCACTCAGCTCTTACTGGACCCTAGACACTAAGCCTTACATCTACTAGGGTAATAATTCAATTCTCACATCAATAGTATAAGCTATATATAATGTCATTTCCATTTTTTTCCAAAGAGGAAACAGGCTTAGGACCTAAGAGATGTAGGTGAGGAGTGGTGTTTCCATTTGAACTCGGTTAACCTCACTTCAGACACTGAAGCAAAGCTTTTCCCAACAGAGGTTTCTCAAACCTTCTGACAATTGTCTAGTGCTATTCAATAGAACCTTGAAATGTGGAAAATATTGTGTATCTAAACCATCTAGTATACCAGTCAGTAGCCACTTATGGCTGTTGCATCCAAGTATATGGAATGCAGCCAGGGCTACTGAATATCTGGGTTTTAAATGTTATTCATTGCCGATTTAAATGTAATTACCCACATGTGGCTGGTGTCTAGCAAAGTTGGGCAGTACTGTAGACAAAAATTTCTCATATTGGTTCTAGATAATTTTTTGTTATAGAAGTCTTTTTGGGTTTTTTGGTTGTGGGATTTGAACTCTGGGCTTGAGCTCTGTCCCTCGGCTCTTCAGCTCAAGGCTAGTGCTCTACCACTTGAGCCACAGTGCCACTTCCAGTTTTCTGGTGGTTTATTGGCAATAAGACTCATGGATTTTCCTGCCCAGGCTGGCTTTGAACTGAGATCCTCAGATCTCAGCCTCCTGAGTAGCTAGGATTACAGGTGTGAGCCACCAGTTGCTGCGAGTTTTTTTTTTTTTTTTTTTTGACAAGGTCTTACTATATTGCTTTGACTAGCTTCCAACTCACTATGTACCCTTGTCTGTCCTGGAACTCATGATCTCCCTGGCTTGACCTCTCCTCTATGCTGGGATTACTGGAGTCTACCACACATCTTGAAAGATGACTTTTAGATCTGATTGTTTGCCTTCAGGAGCTTGTTAGCACAAAAGCATTAAAGTTAAAGCTAAAACAAAGAGTTGAAAAAGGCAACAAAGATATAGCAGAAGAGAGAGAGAGAAGGGAGAGAAGATGGGAGGAAAGAAAGTGGGAGGAATGGAGGAGAGACTCTTCACTCCCGCAGAGCAAGTGTGAGTCTTGGAACTTGGAGACCTAGGTGGATGTCCTTGTGGGCTGGGTGGGGGTCTCTATTTGCAGCACGCGGAAGTTTCGCTGCTACATTGGACTGACTGGAACCGTGTTATAAATATTGTGATCCATTTACGGCCCAATCCAACCCAGCTCGTCAGCCTAGTTTGAATCAATATCAAGAAGAATATCATCCCACTCCAGTGTGTGATCTGGTGACTCTTGACTTGTAAACATTTAAAAGTTGTTCATTCTTGCAGCTTAGAAATTTCTAAACGCCTACAGGGGACTAAAATTGGTCTGAAACCCATGATCTGTGTCCCATTTATGAGTCTGTGGTCCTGAGTAAACTTCGTTTGTAACCTGGACTCCTTTGATCTGGAAGATATTCTTGGTCATCTGCTTCTACCCTTTTATCAGTAAGAAAGATAAAGGCCAGGGAAATCAAGTGACTTGCCCCAGGTGGAATCTCTCTCTCTTTGATGGTTTAGCCAGACAGTCTCCTTAGTCCTTCTGGCTAGCATTGGCTGGTTTTTTCCCTTGGGACCAGCTTAGAACTCTGATTTCGATGGCCCCACATGGAGGGGGTTTCATAAAAACTACTCTATGAAACAGTACTACTAATCTTTCCATCAGCCATCTTTCCAAAAAGCTCATGTGTTCCTTTCTCTGTGTCTCTGTCCTTTACCACTCGCCTGAGTTCTGATAAGACAAAGACTCCAAAAGAAGGACCGAGATTTCCCGATTGTAATCTCTAGGGTGAAATGATGTTTTCTGAAATCATGCACAGAGATTTGGCAATCTGCTCTCTGTAGTCTCTACTTCGGTCTTAAAAAAAAAAAAAACAACCTAAACAAACTTTGCTGGGGACAGCAATGACAACTGTGAGGATAGGAGGAAAAAAAAAACTGCCCTGGGAACTCATTTAAAGGGGGAAAAAGAAAAGTCTTCCCAACACTTCATTTATCAAGAAGGGATCGTGAGACCGAGAAGCAAAGGATCATTGCTGTGCAGGGGTTTTGGAAGACTTACTATGCTAACTACTGAGCAATACAATGCATGAGGGAGAAACATAACATTAGAGTAATTTGAAGAGATTTTTTTAAACCCCTGGGGATTGTATAATTTAAGGATTTCAAACTGCTTTCACAACATTACCTAATTAGTCTGCAAATTTCTCTGTGTGGAAGAAGATTTTCAAGCTGGGTGGGGGGGATGAGGCTTACTTGAGATTTCAGATGGGTTAATGTGGGAAGAAGGGAGAATCAGAGGGAATATTTTTCTGATTGACGGGGACAATGGACTGTGTACACATGGCAGATGTTACCTTGCAGGGTTGCGTCTGGGGTGTTCAATGCTATGGTTAGTACGGTTAGATTGCAAGAGTAAGCGGAGGCATTGGGAAGATGACTTACTGCTGTCTGGGGGCTCAGAAGCTCAGAGGATGGGATTCTTTTAAAATTCCACAGTTGTTTTTGGTATTGTATCTCTGCTGCAGAATTCTTCAAGAGTAAGTGCTTTAACCTCATGCAGTTCTTTTATTCCCTTTAGTAAAATTCCTGGGGTTGCACAGCAAACGCTATTTGGCACCTGATCTGTTTAGAGACAGAATGGAAGACAAATTTACCTTATGACTCCTAGGATTTAGCAAAGAAAGACCAAGTTTGGAAGACTAAATTTCTTTTGAGAAATCATCTTTAAGTAGTGGTACCGGGGGAGGGTGGGTTCAATTCAACATGTCAGTGTATGAGTACAAGTCATCTTGAGCCATATCATCCATCCCTTCTATCATTCTCCCCATCTCAGTAAGGACAGACATTGCAAGAAATAAGAAAAGAAGAAGAAGACAAAAAGAAAGAGGAGGGAAGGGAAGGAGGAGGGAGAGGGATGTTGATTTGAAGAGAGTGTGGAGATCATTATCTGGAGATAAGCCCTTTCAGAAATTTAAAATGGGCTGGGAAGGTGGCTCAGTGGTAGAGCACTTGCCTTGCATGCCTGAGGCCCTGGGTTCGATTCCTCAGCACCACATAAGCAAAAAGAAAAAGGCTGGAAGTGGCGTTGTGGCTCAAGTGGTAGAGCGCTAGCCTTGAGCTGAAGAGCTGAGGGACAGCGCCCAGGCCCAGAGTTCAGGCCCCACGACTGGACCACTCCCCTCCCCCACTCCCTCCACCCCCGCCAAAAAAAAGAAATTCAAAATAAAGGATATTGAAATGTTTTTAGACTAATGGTGACTCAAGGATATAGTTGTAGACAGAGCCTGAAGTGGTGACATGGAAGATTCTGGCAGATTTGGTTCACATTTGACATAGGGAATGGTGTATAGGGTGGATCTGGTACAATTGGAGGTTCCTGCTGGCATAAACAGAGCAAGTGAACTTAAAGCAGGTGGTACACAGCAGCACCCACTGTGTGTGCCCACCTGACTGACTTGCAGCCCCCACTACCTGCCCATACCCCCTTCTCTGGAGCTCACTTTTGGAATCCTCATCTTTACCTTTGAATATCTTCAGACTTCCTACCTCCTCCTCCTCCTCTTCCTCCTCCTCCTCCCCCATCC
>NW_012267225.1:1042082-1063854 GCF_000151885.1 Dipodomys ordii | reverse complement strand
TCCTCCTCTTCCTCCTTCTCCTCCTCCTTCTTTTTTGGGTGATAGTGCTGGGGCTTGAACTCAGAGTTTGGAAGCTATACCTAAGCTTTTTATTTTGCTCAAGGCTAGCATTCTACCTTTTGAACCACAGCTCCACTTGGGGCTTTTTTGGAGATAAGAATCTCACAGACTTTCCTATGGGGAGGGGGGCTGGCTTTGAACCACAATCCTCAGATGTCAGCCTCCTGAGGATTACAAGCGAGAACCACCAGTGCCTGACTCTTTTTTCTTTTGCCTCTTGATTGAAATCACTCTCAGCGTCTTCCCTTTCTATCAGGGACAGTTGCTACATCCTTCCTAAATTGCTATATTTCTTAGGGCTATTTTCTATGCATTTGAGGTCTCCACTCAAACTAACTATACCAATGAATGGTTATTTCTTTTTAAATAAATGCTTGCCTTGTATTTGGGTGAAGAAGTTGGATGCTAGCCAAAGGCAGCCTGTTTCAAACTCTGCTCCCTAATTTCCTGACCTCAGTCCTTTTGGCTTCAGCTGAGGAATCTAATAATATTGTCTCCATTCTGTGAGAGCTTTTGTGATTAAATGAGACACTCCACAAGAAGCACTGGACACAATCTCTACTGCATTGTTATTATGTTATGTCAGAGTCTGGGTTGCAGAATTGCCAAGCTGTTCCAGCTGTGGCCATCCATAAAGCTACTATCTTGATTTTATTATTTTTTGCAGTATCAAGGTTTGAACTCAGGATCTCACATTTGCTCAACTTACTTGTTTAGCTGACACTCTACCACTTGAGTTACACCTCCAGCCTTGGTTTATTGTTCTCTGGTTATTTTGGAGATGGAGCCTAGTGAACTTTTTTGCCCAGATTGGCTTCAAACAGTAGGTGATCCTCTGCCCTCCTAGCTAGGATTATAGATCTGAGCAATCAGTGTCTGGCTTGAACTCTGGGCTTAGATATTGTCTCAGACCTATTTTTTGCTTAAGGCTAGTGCTCTATCACTTGAGCCTCAGGTCTACTTTCAACCTTTTTGATGGTTAATTGGAGATAAGAGTCTTTCCTTGCTGAGGATGGCTTCCAAACTTGACCCTCAGATCTCAGCCTCCTGAGTAGCTAGGATTACAGGGATAAGCCATGGGTGACCAGCCTATCTTAATATTTTTAATGTAATTTTTTATTTCCAAAATAAAAATTAAACTGCCCATGTCTTCCCCAAATTTCAGAAATGTTTTGAGAATCCCTGATGTTAGGGATGTAAATTGTTAGATGATATAACACAATCAAATTTGAAGTCAAATGTCCTTGATGTTTTAGGGTTCAAAATCTTATATGGAAAGAACAGAATCCCTGTCATTGATACCTTAGTTAGAAAAAGGGAAGCATATAGTCCTCTGGTAAAACATGGCCAATGCTATTGTCCTAAGGGGCTGAGACCCAGGCCAATGACTTCATTTCAATGTCATTTCAAGCCTGGATGTGTCTAGGATGTGTCTAGGTAACTCATGAAATAAATAAGGAATTTAAGTTACAATTATTGACAGTAGGAAAGCCCGGATGACACAATTAACCATTGCTAGAAGTTTATATTAATGAATAGCAAGCAAAGGCAAAATTTCTCAGAGAAGGTCAAGGCCATCGTTCATAGAACAACTCAATAATGCCCAAATGTGAAAGAATGGCTCAAAACCTTCTCCGCCATCTTCCAGCCACCCACATTAAAAAATGGTATGTTCTACATTCAATGGCAAGGTAGCCACCCTCACTACTGGAAAAGAAGCTGAAGGGAATGGGGAGGCCATGGGATTGGGGTGCACTTTGATAGAAGTAGAGAAAAATTCTGTAGGGAAGAGGTGCATTGGAATGCTGGTGTTTTTGGCTTGGGCTGCCTTTGCGTTCTCCACTCTATGGTTTTTCTTTTAAGCTGGCTCATGAAACAGAAATGTAGTAAGTAATGATGTTAGGTCACTTCTCCATGTTGGATGTTTTGACTCTCTTTGACCTGATCCTGAGTTTCTGGGTCATTCCTTGCTTATCAACCTCCATCCACCTCTCCCTCCTAGCCTGGCTCCAGATAGAAAGTCATCTGAACCTAGAATTAGTGGTTGCATCTTTCCTAAGATTCTTGCCCAACATGTCTTTATCACATCTTTCCTATGCAGAAATTCTGTTGTTTTTTTTTTGGGGGTGGTCCGGTCGTGGGGCCTGAACTCTGGGCCTGGGCACTGTCCCTCAGCTCTTCAGCTCAAGGCTAGCACTCTACCACTTGAGCCACAGAGCCACTTCCGGCTTTTTTCTTTTTGCTTATGTGGTGCTGAGGAATCGAACCCAGGGCCTCTGGCATGCAAGGCATGTGCTCTACCACTGAGCCACCTTCCCAGCCCTAGAAATTCTGTTTTTTTTTAACTTGTTGTTTTTGAAAAATATTCCCCTTCAGGTGGTATTGGTTGCTTTGTATCTGGCTTTTTTTTTTTTTGGATCCAGTCGTGGGGCTTGGACTCTGGGCCTGGGCGCTGTCCCTCAGCTCTTCAGCTCAAGGCTAGCGCTCTACCACTTGAGCCACAGCGCTACTTCCGGCTTTTTCCTTTTTCCTTATGTGGTGCTGAGGAATCGAACCCAGGGCCTTATGCATGCAAGGCAAGCACTCTACCACTGAGCCACCTTCCCAGCCCTGGAGTGAAAGACTTTTTACCTCATTCTATTCTTCATTCTACTTTTATATCTAATACCAAAAAGTATATCTGTTTATTTCCTCCACAAATCCCAGGACCTGAATCAGCACCTGTCAACACCAGAGGCTTTCAATTAAACGTTTGTTGCATGACTATGTGGGTAGCTTGTCTGAGGGACTCTCCAGGGATAGTGAGCCGAGGCCTCTTTTGCAAGCCTGTATCCTCTTAAGAACCTTAGTTGTCCAGCAGATCCACACTTGCGCTGCAGCCATTATTTATTTAGCGCCTTACTTACTTAGACTTTTTGAGACAGTGCTACTATGTAGACCAGACAGTCCTTGAACTCCTAATTCTACTCCCTCTGCTTCCTGTTCCTGGGATTGCAGGCATGTATGACCATATTGGTTGTATTCTTCACAGCAGATGGACCTGTTGTGAAGTAATTCAGTATGGGGAGATTAAAACTACTCTGTTCTTCACCTGCCCACGAACCTCCATCTCACGCATGTCACCCATCCTGAAGTCTATCAAGGGAGCTCTTGAGATCTCATCTTTCTTCCTACATAATGCTACATTTTCCCCAGGAAAGGCTGAAGTCAAGCAGCCCAGCTATCCTGAGCAAGGTTGGAATAGGTACCCCAGGGAAGATGGATGGCCATCAGAGGCTGCCTCGTGCTGATTGGCTGTGATGAATTGGTGCTAGTTGTTTCAAAGCAAATTATTGGCATCTTTCATGGCATTATGGGGTTCTCGGGTCCTGAAAAGGGCTGTTCACAGTTCACTTGTTAGTCCTCTTATGCAGCTAGCTTTACCACACTCTTGATTACCCCCAAGGTGGCAGAAGGGACATATTCCAAGAATCCCCAGACCAATTGCTTTCTGCTGGCTCAATTACCTTCACTGCTCTATGTATAAGAGACTTTAATTTTTTTTCAGTGGGTGCTAGTGGCCCACACCTGTCATCCTAGCTACTCAGGAGGCTGAGATCTGAGGATCACAGTTCAAAGCCAGTCTGGGCAGGCAAGTCTGTAAGACTCTTATCTCCAACAAACTTTTCAGAAAAAGGCAGAAATGACACTGTGGCTCAAGTAGTAAAGTGGTAGCTTTGAGCCAAAAAAGTTGATGAACAGCACTCAAACCCTGAGTTTAAGCCCCAGGACCAGTAAAAAAAACAAAAACAAAAACAACCAAACAAATTATATTCTACGATCTCTCATTCTTTATCCACAACAGGATACTGACATATTGGAGTAATGAGAGAGTCACCTATAATTAGTAATAGAGTGTATGGAACTTATAATAGTGCTTTGGTAGCCTTCAGGATAAAAGGTGCTCAGTAAATGCAAGCCATGATTATTTCTTGACAGCTAAATATAAAATTTTCACTAAATACCACTTAACAATGTTGCTTTAAGGTTATTAATTGGGCCTTTCAACTATACAATGCAATTATCAGTCTAATTGAAAATAATTGGTTGACACAGAGAAAGAAAAATACCCAAAACAATCAGGTAAGCAAAACATTAAGAAAGTTAAGACTTCACTAGGTTCAAAGTTTGCTTTTGTTGAGCAAAGTCAAGCAGCTAGTCTTGACTTAGTGGATAAACATTCTAGTGAAGGGTGAGATGGTGGAAAATGTGTAATTAATCTTGAATACAATGGCTGATAAGGATGAGAAGCTTCTAGAAGTAGCTTCATGTCCCTACTAGAGCTCTCCATCAAAAAAATCTTTTCCTTAGCTTTGCAAGTTGCTATTTTGACATTGTTTCTATGGAATCAAACACGTCAACTACCCAGGCCCTCCCCCCATGCACCTTGTTGCTGGTGGGGAGGGGGTAGAAGTTTCTAGTTTCTATTTAAAACACACTTTGTTGTTCTCACTGTTGTCATCAAAAGCGCTTGGAGTTATTTATTTATTTGTTTGACGGACAGAAGAAAAATGGGGAAAACATGAACCACAGATTGTGGTGAACTTTAGAAATTTGGCACAGCTTTATCAACATTTCATGGTTTTTCTGGACTCCTTTAAAAAAAAACCCCACCTTTCTTTTATACAGATGGTTTAAACTTTATGTTAGTTAAATTAGTTAGAAAAATGTCTCTGTCGTTTTTCCAGACTCAAAGTATCGATACTGATGATTTCTTCCTATGAAGTTATCTCCTTGCTACCATGATGGCTGTGCGGTTTAGCTTTCCTTTTTCTTCACCTTTGTGTTCCTTCTTTCTCCTTCCTGCCATGTGAGTGGATCCCAGATGCTGTCGATCAAGATTCCCCAACTGCTTTTACAGCTGGGCCCGCCTACTTTCCCTCTGGTTCAGTAGGAACTGGAGGCCAAACCCATGGTGCCTGTCAATATCAGCCTGTTTTGCAAAGAAAGCTCTCTGCACTTGTTCTTTCCTGTTCTCACTTTACCAGTGGAGGCCAAGTTGCTCTTGTTCCATATTTGGCTCTGGGCACACGGTGACCCATGCTCTACTTGAACAATCACATGACCAGCCCTGTCAAAGAATATAATTAAAAGGAACAGACTGTTTAATTAGACAAACCAAAAACCAAACATCTCAAGCCCTAGCCAATGAGTCACTTATTAAAACAATATTTGATAATGCAGAATTCTATGATCAAAAATTTAGAAACTTTGGAAGTCTTCAGGTCAGATTTTAGCTGTAGCTTACATAGCTTTACCTACTCTTGTTCCTAAGAATAAAATGCTATGACCAAGAAATTTGAAAATGTTTGTTTGGTTTTAAGGTTTAAAAGTTCTAGAGAGTAAATAAATGTTGTCATTTACTGAAGTCTTTAAAAAATGAATGGTGAATGATAGAAAGTGTGCTATTCAAGAACTCAAAGATCACAGGGCACTGGTGGCTTCAACCTGTAATCCTAGCTACTCAGGAGGCTGAAGTCTGAGGATTGTGATTTGAAGCCAGCCTGGGCAGAGAAGTAGCAGTGAGACTCTCAGCTCCAATTAACCACTCAAAACCCAGAAGTGGAACGGTGGCTTAAAGTGGTAGAGCACTTGCCTTGAGGAAAAGAGCTCAGGGACAGCGCCCAGGCCCTGAGTTCAAGCCCCATGACTGACAAAATAAACAAAAAAACAAAAAACAAAAAACTCAAATATCCTGATGCTTGCTTTGCTGTGAATGAGTGGGAAGACAAATAAATGGGATAATTTGGATGAGATTTTGGTCACTATAATCTGTAAGATTTCAGCTACAATGAGGTATTATATAACTAACAAATTATTACATTAGTACCTCTTCTATCTGTTCATGCATATCTCTATCTATCTATACAATTTATCAAGGTGGAGTGTTATTTGATGCTTAGCACAAATCTTTGTAGCTACAAAGTAATAAATGAAGGGAGCTGTTTTAGGACGGATGGCATAGAGACTCAACGACCAAATGGAAGATTGAGTCTGGGAGTGAAAGCCTCCTGTATGTAGGGCCTTGCCTTGCTCGGTAGGAGAGCCGCTGCTGCACTGGAAATGGGATTTCTTTTTTTTAAGTAAACATGGCATTAGGATGGATGTGTGTGCCAATGAACAAACTTGTTTTTTAATTATGAGAGGAGTTCGTTACTGTTTTAATTACTTAGAAAGTGATTATATAGAAGCGTTGTTGGACCCCACCCGCACCCCTTGGGTGGCTTCAACAATTTACTGTGCTCAAGAACCTATTCAGAGAATATGTTCTTTCAAAAATAAAACACAGTGTCAGAAAAACAGAATTCCTCCTCCTCTTTTGCGTGACAAGTCTCTCCCACCTCCCCCACCATTCAGTCATTGAGAGTTAGCTTGGACCTCATCTTGAAAGTGATGAAAAGTGAATTTCTATATTTGGCTCCAATTCTGGGAAATGCAGGCCAATGATCAATAATAACAATGGTTTGGGGCTACTGTTTAAACTTCTAAGTGGGGACATTTGAAACATAATCTGACTTAATTGAAACCCAAGATACTAGAATAACTTGCTAGCAATCATGGAAAAACAGAAGGTTTACTGTGAAGCACTGTTCTGTGCCTTTCACACAAGAGCAGAAAAATCAGCCCTGTGTGTGTGTGTGTGTGTGTGTGTGCGCGCGCGCGCGCGCGTGCATGTGCGTGTGCGCTCTTCTCTAGGCAAATTATTTCAAACACCTGTTCATGTGTCTTGTGGTTTACTTTTTCTTTCTGCACAGCTACTACTGATCAACTGTCCTTGTGACCTAAAAAGGTATCTATCCTTAGATTTCAGATCCACCTGTCACCCGGAGTTGCCTTGGGGACTTTTATTATAACATAATGATGCTGTAAGTAGCAAAGGCAAGTTCTTGACAATTACAAGAACATTTCCTCATCAGGAAATGGAGTATTTAAGCCAGTGTTTGGGGATAGAGACTTGATTCTGACAGGCAACCATAACAGATGTCTTTTGGCCATTGGCTATTCATGAGACTGGGTTTAGGATGAGCTAGGGCCTAAACACAAGGGGTTTGGCTTTCTAATGTAAACAGCATTATCTTTTGGAAATCAATTAACTCCTTGCATGGAGGGACTGAGGAGAGAAGAGGCTCCTGACCCACTATTGTGAACTGGGCTATTTGCTTTAATTAAGAGGAGACAGAGTGGATTATTGTCTCCAACGGAGGAGATAGGAAGAGTCAGAAAAGGACATTTTACCCTATGAACAACAAAGCCCAAGAAAGAGGTGTGTTCTGCATCAGGCTTCTCTAAAGCAAATTAGCTTTCAATCTTAGAAATTTACAGATTCAGGACTCCAGCACCAAACAATTAGAAAAATGCAAAGTCCTGGCGCCTTTTCCAGCTTGATAAGTTGGCCCCTTTCCACCCAAGGGAGATTTGGGAGGATTCCTTCACTACTTTCTTGTCAGAGATTTAGAATTGAGGTGAAAACATCTGTACAAATCAGATCTTCACTGCAAAAAAAAAAATGCTTGCGGCATTAATGTGAATCATCAAGCTAAAACTTGAATAAAAATGAATTGACTTAATAACAGTTTAGTAAATTCATAATCTATAACATCATCTGGCCGAGTTCCCATAATCCTTTTTCTTGCTGGGATACTTCTATGTTCACCCAAGCCAATGCAAAGAGTGACAGTTTACCTGGCATGTTCATTTACTTACTATAGGGGCTGGCGTTCATGGGCGACTGGAAAAGACTTTGCTGTTTCACAGATGTGTCTGAGTTGAGCCATTTCTGTATTCAGTGTGGACAGCTAAGTGATAGCACACAAAGCAGAGATCACAGCATCATTTGTGGCCCTCTGTATTTGTCGACTGTTCACTCATTATGTAGCCTCACCTTGGTATTCTTCAACAAAATGAACCTGCACCAGAGGAGCATTGGTGGCTCATGCCTGTAATCCTACCAGGTGGCTGAGATGTAAGAATCAAGGTTTGAATTTAGCCTTGGCAGGAAAGTCCATGGGACTCTTCTTTCCAATTGACCACCAAAAAGCCAAAAGGAGATGTATCTAGGAAGCTCCCTACATAGCTGGTGTCTATGCCTTCAACTGCATTTCTCATCTCTAAACAATTGATTCTACCTGGTTGGCCAGCTATCACCCACGGTCTTGAAAGCCCAAGATTTATTAAGTGCTTAACTGATGGTACTGAGCAACTAACTGGTAGGATCAAATAGGTAAATTTTAATCTTTTTTATGTTACCTGATATATATTTTATATTTACAATTACTTCAAAAGCATAACATTTTCTAATTAATTAAGGTAAGTCATTCAATCTTTATATTTATGGACAGCCTAGACTATAAAATAATCTGACACAGAGAGACTTCACTTACTAATACTTATTCATGCAAATGATTACTCCCCTGTTCACTGTTACCTGTCACTGTTTTGAATTCTTGATACACAAACAGTTAAATACAATAGGGGATCAAAGTGGGACTCAGATTTTTGTCTCACATGGACTTTGATAAACTGTTGATACATTCACAACCATCTCTGGTGAAAGTTTAGCTTCTTTTCTTTCTCAGTTCACACACACACACACACACAAACACACTACACACACAAACACACATTCCTCCCCCCCAAAAAAAAGAACAAATGTGTACCAAGTTGCTACACTGTTTCTAAGCATTTATTTTGGCTTAGCTTACTGAACTTACCAATGGCTCACTTGCCTTGTTCATGGAAAGGTCATCTTAGAAAGATTTTGTCTAGGGGCTGGGAATTTCGCTTAGTGGTAGAGTACTTGCCCAGCATGCATGAAGCCCTGGGTTCTATCCCTCAGTACCACACAAACAGTAAAAGCCAGAAGTGGCACTGTGGCTTAAGTGGTAGAGTGCTAACCTTCAGCAAAAGAAGCTCAGGGCCAGTGCCCAGGCCCTAAATTCAAGCTTCATAACTGGAAGAAAAAGAAAAGAAAAGAAAAAGGAAAAGGAAAATTTAAAAAAGAAAAATTCCTGTCTAGATCTCTCCAGGTGTCTAATTCACAGGTATAAGGTTGTTGTTGTTGTTGGCTATTGTCTTGTAAGAGAATGACAGACACAGTTTTATTGCACACTTTGCCCCTCCAGGTTGGGTGTTCTGAGACATTTTAAGATGATCACAGTGGAAAACAGGACCCTAAGTGATGCAGGGCGGCTCTTCACTTTGGAATTGGCTTTGGGCCTTCTGTTGTTGCTAAGGAACAAGGGTGAGGCTTCATTTCCCATCAAGACAAACATGAAACTCACAATTATTCTAGTCATATCCAAGAGAAGGCAGCCATCCTTTACAAAGTTAATCACAGCCCTCCTCTAGGGCCTCAAAACTCTAGGAAACATTTTACTACTGACGTTGCTGCATTATCAAAAGAGAGACTTTATAAAAGTGTGTGAATTGTCTTGCTTTTATAAATGTGGACTTGAACTCTTACGTGCTGTATCTTTTAATTTTCTCTTGTTAGTAGGAAGGGGTGCAGATAAGTAATAAGATTAGGATACTAGTTTAAAAGCAGATATCCCCAAATGTGTATTGAGTGGCATAAAAAAGTAATATTCGTTTATCGAATAGTGATCATGTCTGGAAATTTGTCCTATGAATGTATCTGAGGAGAAAAGAAAAACTCTAAACATTAGATATTCTGGTTAAAGTGTTACTTAAAATAATAGTGGTATTATTAATATAATGATAATAATAACAAAAAAAGAAAGGATTCAGGTGTGGTGGTTCATGACTATAATCCCAGCTATTTGGGAAGTAGAGATTGAGAGGAGCTTGTTTGTAGACTAGACCTGGCAAAAGTTATTTCTAATAGAATAAGCTGAGAATGGCTGCATCTACCTGTAATGCCAGCCACAGTGGGGTGGGGGGGGGGGAAGGGAGGCCGGATGCAAGACCTTATCTGAAAAACAACCAATGCCAAAAGGACTGCAGATGTGGCTGGGAGGCCAAGCACCTGCCTAGCAAGCAGAAGGCCTTGAGTTCTAAACCCAGTACCACTGATTCCTATACAAGTAGTGGGAGTCTGGTAGGGATAGGGGGAATTTTCTAGATGACAAAGGGAAGAGCCAGAGTGTAGGGACAGAAGAGTGTAGTCAGATGACCTCTCGGGGCTGGACACTCTGGAAGTGAGTAAGAATAAGCCATCTGAAAGGATACATGTCCTCCCCTTCTCCCCTGGGAAGAAGACACATGAAAGACTGAGAGAAAAAAACAGCTTGGCTGCAGAATCCTCAAGCCCAGGAGACTAGAGGATCTGTGTCATTACAGATTGTAGGTGTGATGGTCAGTCCCAGGATGGCTGGTGCTGGTGACCTCATGTGGTGCTACCCATAGTGAGCAAGGCCCACCTGCACAGGCTGGTGGAAAGCCACTGTGGAAAGTTCAGTGTGGGGCTTCTGAAGTGAGCTGTGAAAAGCGTGATGGCTGCCATCTTGGAGCGCATGCTCTGGGTAGAAGCAGCCACTATGCCATGAGGACCGGGAGGCTGTCCTGCACAGATATCCCTGTGGCAAGACACCAACACTTCCTGCTAACGGTCAGCCCTGATGGGTCAGGGGTGGGAGGGGAGTAACCCGGAAGTGAATCCCCCAGGTCCTCTGGCCCCTCCAGGTACCTACCATAGTTTGGATTGCATGCAGTTTTGGTAGAAATCACAGCCAAAATCTCCTGTCTCTGGGATCCAGAATTCCTGACATTGTCCAGATAATCGACATCCATGAGTGATATGCTGATAACTTTTTCACCTATTGATCAAGTCATTGATAATATGATTCCATAGAACCATTCCAGTAATCATTCCATATCTTTTGGGGGTACATCTGGACATGGCAATGGTCATTTCCCATCAACAATAAGTTTTATATTCTCTTCCCCATTGAAACTTTCTGATACACATGTGTGTCTTGCTTTTTCTTATGTGGTTTAAATTCACTGTTGCAAAATTTCCAACGCAAGGATACACCCCATGAGTTGCTTAAATCACAAGATCCCCTTCTGAGCATTTTACCTTTTAACCTTTCCCTCCCTGAAGGTTAAATGGGTCTTTAGGTATTTCCAAGCTCTGCCCCATTCACTCGGCTACCCCACGCTCTCGTTCAATCAGCACATCAATAAGACTCCAGCGAAGCAGTACTGATTTTAAATGGGGAGACAAGTCCGGCCATTGACAAAGGCCATTCAGAGGTATGGGAAAGGCTTGGGAAGGAGTGACAGGCAAGCGTCTTCTCAGGGCCCATGAACGCCATCCTGCTTTTGATTCTCCACTTGATGAATTTCCCCCGCCTCCCAGAGCAGCCCATCTCTCCTGCTGTCTCCAGCAGAAAATCCATAGTCACAACCTTTCCCAGCCTCCACTGGGCCTCAGGAGACACAAGGAAGCCACTGGGACCATTGTTCACGCCGCAATATTGAGGCTGTCCAGGGCACAGAAGGTTGGTGAGCGTCAGTTGGCTTTGGGGGGCCCGCTAGCCAGGGGAGCTCTAGGCGTTGTGTCTCCTGACACAGGCTAGGACCTGCCCCTCCCCTGGGAGGCCAGGTTGGGGATCGTTTCTGTTTGCAGTACGATGTGTAACCTTGGCATGCAATCAAGAGAGAAAATATTCATTATTGCCTGACTGTCTGCCCAAGACAATTTCAATTATTCTGGCATTTCAATGGATGAAGCAACCCTTTAGGTTGGCTGAGGAGATTAGCCTCAAAGGCTCTGTAAATTAGGAAAGTTACAATCAGTATATTATCTGGCAAGGAGCAACAGAATACACCACAGCCAGCAAAGAGAGACAAATTGCTATATTCCGGTTGTGCTTTTGATATATCAATTTACAAGTTGAACATATACATTTGGGAAAGAATGATTTTTGCCTTTCTTAAATCACTTTTAACTGCCTGCTTTCGAAGTTTCCAAACCTGTAACTTGAATCGTTGGCCTGCCTGGTTGACGTTTTGTTTTAAAGCCCAATTTCAGCCAGGAAAAAATATTGCTGGGGACAGAGCTTGGGAATTAATCTTTCCTAAAGTTATTCAAATAATATAATATATGGCAGTTAATCAGAAAATTCCATTTGCAGAAATGTGAATAATGACTCATATAAAGGCTTTTTCTTTAATGGGATGTTTTTCATGTCTTCCCCCACCCCTCTAGATTCATTCTGTTGTGATAATTAGATTTTTATATTTAACACCTTATTTTGCCAAACTTTTCTGATAAGTCTGAAATAAAAATAATCACCATAACAATATATCCCAATACTTTATAAACAGTTGTAGAAAGACTATTTAGAAAAAGGTTTTCATGATTCTTCAAGTTTTTTTTAAATAAACATTTCTGATATCTTTGAACTCAGGTTTTATTTAAACACTAAATGTTTTTGAACAGTAACAGCAATAGAAAGCCCCAAAAATAGTTTTGAGGGCCAGCAATGGGAGTGCATGCTTGAAATCTGAACTATTCAGGACAGAGGTAGAAGGACTAAGCTCTGAGACTGGCCTAGGCAAAAATGGGAAATCTTATTTGAAAAATAAGGCCAGGGGAGTGGTTCATGTGGTAGAGGACTTGAAGCTCAAGGCTCTGAGTGTAAACCCCACAACTGTCAAACCAACAAACACACAAACAACTTTTTTTTTTTTTGGTTTGGGGACAAACACACAGACAACTTTTGATTCTGGTTAGTATTTCTATCTATGCTTAAAATAAAATCCATTTGTCTTGGGGTAAATTTAAGCTATTGTTTCCATGATAGTTCTGAGGCTTGAGCTCAAGCCTGTGAGGTTTGTCACTTGACCCAAAGCTGGAGCTCTATCACTTGAGCCTCCATTTTCAGATTTTCGGTGGGTAATGGAAATAGGAATCTCATTGGAGATGACAGACTCCAGACCAGACTCCAGACCAGATCTTCAGATCTCAGCCTCCTGAGTAGATAGGATTACAGGCATGAACCTCCAGTGCCTACCTTTAAGCTACTTTTATTGTTATACTTTAGTAAAAATTGTTTAGCTTTTGGTTAATACAAAAAGTATCATTTGTTACATGGTTCAAGTGAAAGTTAAAAAAAAGTTAAAATTTGTAATTGGCTTATGTTGTTGTTTAGGAAATAGGTCAGCAATGTCAATAAATATTACAACAAATTTCCAAGAAAGGTCTATAAATAGCATATAACTTTGTTCCTCCCAAACACCTGAAAGGACTCTTTATTATTCATCTTTGAAACAAATATGAAAAACCCCAGAGGGTCCTTCTTTGCTCTGGAAATATTTACATTTATTGAGACAGGCAGATGGATTGGTTTGATTCTTCATTAACATGGAAAGCCTGATTCTTCACTAACAAGGAAAGATTTTTTTTTTTAAATTTTAACTGGAAAAAAAAAGATTGTATTGGGTATTCATTTGAAAAGGCACTCTTCCATTCAAGTCTGATGTGTTCAAATTCCATTGACCCTGGCCCTTGTTTTCAGTACTGAATTTAACAGGAATTCTCCTGGGGCATTGTCCCCAAAGACCTTGTCAGAAAGGTGTGTATCAATCAATAACATGGAATTCATTTTTCTCTGTCTTGTTTACAGAGGCGGATTCCCCACAAGGGGCAGCGTCCATGTCCAATACAATACCCAGGAAGTGCCCTCCATGACAAAACAGGGTAAGTGTGGCTGCAGACTTTCACTGGTGACTTATTATCTCCTAGGAACTATGGGGCTAGCTCAGGCAAGCATCTGCTATTCTGAAATGGCCAGTCTCAGGCCTAGAGAATTTAAGACATAACCAAATAGAGTTTTAATGCCCTGTGAGATAATTATGAAAGACATCCATGAAAAAAAAAATCCAGTTTGTTTGAAAGCTAAGACCCACCCACCCTCCACATTCTGACAGTAGATGGATGGCTAGCTCCACTAATCCTGGTTTACTTTCCCACTTGGATTTGTCTCCCTGGCCTAGCGAGACAGCAAAGGCTTCCTCCAATCTGGTTAATGTTCAGGGCCAATGTTGGAGTTTTTAGACTAATTATGGGCCCACCACTGACATTTTTTCCCCCTATAATGTGAAGGCTGGGGCCAGCCGCAACTCAGTGAGATTTAACATAAAAGCAAGATAAAACAATTAAAGTGGAAGAATATTTGATTAAGGGGATTGCTGATTTATAGTGAGGTAAATTGAAATTGAAAGGAGAGTGAACTTTTTATGGCAGTCATATATTATGTTCATTATCAGAGGCTCTGGGTCTTTTGTGCTTTTGTGCTTAAAAAAAAAAAGAAAGAAAGAAACCAGTTTAAGGAGAGTAATCCTGGCAGGCATCATTTTGGTCTTCTCTTGAGTTATAGTTTCTTTTCATTGCAAGGAGTAAATAAATCATATTTTAGAAGACTCATGGCAAAATACGCAATCAACATCTGAACAGACAAAAAAGGAAGTATAGTCTCTAGGCTAAGCTTGGCAAAGGAGGTGTGTGTGTGTGTGTGTGTGTGTGTGTGTGAGTGAGTGAGCATGCATGCACGCATGCGTGCACGCGCGCACGCACACACACACACACACTTTTGTTTTGCTGGGAGAATTTCGCATAGGCTTCCATAATTATCTATTTGTCATCTGCAGAAATTGTAACTGTGGCAACATCCCTTAAGGGGTCCTAGGCCTTCTGTCTGAGATTTAGTATCAGACCTGGGGGACTTGTGCAATGGCCAGGTCTCACATGCCTCCTCTTGCTCCTCTCCTTAGAGTCAGATTGTTTGGGAGGCTGCCTTCCCCAGGTGTTCGCCCTGTGATTCTGACACCCCGTCCACAACAGAGCTGGCACTTTCTTTTATGTTAACGGAAATAGCTTACACAGCAGTGGTGTTGGCCTCCAATCAGAAAAAAAAAGAAGCAGAGAGAGAGAGAGAGAGAGAGGAAGAAGAAGAAGAAGAAGAAGAAGAAGAAGAAGAAGAAGAAGAAGAAGAAGAAGAAGAACGAATTCTGTTCTATTAACCACAGAGAGGGTGAGGTCAGTAGAGGTGGGAGAAGGATGATTTGAGAAAGCCAAAGAGCTTGAAGGGAAAATTGGAACAATGAAGAACCTTCTCGAAGGTTATTCAGGAGGAGGGCCAGGGAAGTCAGGGAGGACAATCGTTAGAGGTACAGACACTCTGTAAGGCTCCTGATGGTCCACTCCAAGCCCCACGTGTATTTTTCCTGTAGAACTCTCTGGAAGGGACAGAGGGAGTGTGTGTGTTTAAGATGAGGTACTGCTCTCACCCTAACTTCATCCAGAGACAATGTAGCCCATCCCAGATTCTTGGCTGGTACATTTTAACTTGTGTTCCTTAACTTTGTTTTAACCAAATGTTGTTGGATTGGGAGGAAATTAAAAACAACAACAACAACCAGCAAAATGACAAATGACTCAAAGAAAGAACTGTGAGCTGAGATCTGGTGGTGGTCTGGCATTTCCAGGTGCGTGGCCTCAGATCGGGGGTGTGCAGGTCCCTGGTTTTACCTTGCTGGCAAAGGGTTGGGATGATCAATGATCAGTGATACTGGTTTTAAGGAGGGGTAACAAGACTGTTGCTGTCAGCTGCACTGGGACTTTGCATTTCTGTGTCCTTCCCCAAAGCCTAAGCACAGGTACTTGGGCTGAGTGAGGGAAGGAATTGTCCCACTGTTCAGAAGAGGCAGTTGTGAACATGCCTGGAAACTATGGCTGCAGACAGGCATAATGGAGATCTTGTTTTTGTCACGGTGGTCAATGGGGTGAGCAAAAGGCCGACTCCAATTCTATCAGCGTGCTGTTGACTGCCAAGAGCCTCTACCATGCCAGCGAGGGAGACGGCACCATCTGCTCATCTTTTCAGGACTCTGACATTTCGTCTTCCTGGTACCTTTGCTCAGGACACCTGCCTCACATGCATTCCAGAGCCAAGGCGGATTCAGAGATGCAACACTGCCCAGTGCTTCAAAAGGGAGAGGGTACCAGGGGGAGGAACTGGCAGGGCGGCAGGAACTGTAGGAGGTCCCTGTTCACTCCATCATTTACTCCGCACATTGCCTTTCCTAAAACAATTTTGCTTCCAAACTGTTGCACCACGAATATGTTTAAGCCTAGATTTAGATCCAGTCCTTAACAACGCTGTCATGGGCTGGAGGTGTGGTTCAAGTGGTAGAGCACTAGCCAAGCAAGCCCAAGATCCTGAGTTCAAACCCTACTATGGAGAAAAAAAGTTAATATGCCCATAGGGTCAAAGCATTTCATACGTATGAAGAGAGAATCATGAAGTTGTTTAAAATTGTTTAAAACAGAGGGAAGAGTAGGAAAGAGTAATGGGGCAAAATTGATCAATGTATATTATCCCACTGAATACCCTTGGCACAATTATTATGTACCAAAGTGAAAAAAGAAAGTGAATTTTAAAAAAATCCTAGAGGTCCTGGAAAAGAATGGAATATTAAATTAAATTTTATCAGGCTGAGATTGCATTTGTTTTTATTTACTCACTCAAGAAAGACATTACCCTACATATTTTTCCTCCATTCATTCTTCATTGTTGTTATTGTTTTGTCAGTGGTGGGGCTTGAATTCTGGGCCTGGGCACTGTCCCTGAGCTTCTTTTGCTCAAAGCTCGTGCTCTACCACTTAAGTCACAGAGCCACTTCTGGCTTTTTTGAGTGATTTATTAGAGAAAAAAGTCCCATGGAGTTTCCTGCGCATGCTGGCTTTGAACCGCGATCCTTAGATCGCAGCCTCCTGAGTAGCTAGGAACCACCGGTGCCTGGCAGGTTTTTTTTTGTTGTTTTTTTAGTTTACTTTTCAGATAGAGTCTTGTACTTTTGCCCAGGCTGGCTTTGGACTATGGTCCTCCTGTCTTCACCTCTCAAGAAGCTGGAATTACAGGAGTATGCTACCATAACCCTGCTGTAAGACAGTTTCTGGAGGCCACTTTTCCATGCATCCCTGTGGCCTTAGAGGCCCTGTAGCCCTGTGTGATCTGCAAATTGCTTCCTCCTCAGGTTGACCTTGTATTGACCCCCTTTCTCTGTGCCTCATTTTTCCGTTCTGCTCTAGGCTTGGGGTCTTTGAAATGATTCCCTTTTCTCCTTTATTTAACTCTCACTTATCCTTCAGGTAAGGATTACATCGTCAGGGGAGCTATCATTCACCTTCCTTAGCCACTGCCTTCCCTCTGGGTTTCCATAGCAACGTCTCCCTCTGCTGTGTTCCGAACCCATTGGGTTGTTCTATATATTTGTGTGAGAACTTGATTGACATCTATCTCCCTTAGTAAGATGACATCTCTCGAGGGCAAAGCCTCTGTCCTAACAAACATCTCCCTTCGATGAGCACCCAATATAAGGTATCTGCTTGGTAAGGAAAAGGCAGATGGTAAAAAGAACATCACATATCTTAACACATGGTATCAAAATGTGTATTAGGGCAGGGGGGTGTTGAATGTTGATAAGGCCGGTGATGGTGGATTATGGGTAATTACCTGTGTGGAATACTCAAATGTTTATAGAACATTTTGATAAGTCATGGCTTTTCCTCTTTGCCTCTTTGAGTAACTGACCATTATAGGCAACTCTGGGTGAGTGTGCTCACACATGTACATACACATACACACATGGAAGCACGCACACAAACATGAGTCATGCACACCCTCTGAAGCTCCAGGCTCCAATGGTTTCATCATGGCTTTGGTGATGAGTCACATGCCACCATTTCCAGCCTTCTTGTCACAACCAGTGTTCTGTGAACAGTGAGGAAAAATTTGCCATGGTAGATGTTGGTGGGAGTTCAAGGTAGAAGGGAAGAAGAATAGGAGAGGTGGTCCACAGATGCAGTAGCAGATGTGTCCCAAGCTTCTTAGGTGTTCAAATAAGCTTTCATAGGAGGTCAATTGTGAAAGTTAGGGTGTCAGACTATTTCATTCTTAGCCAATTCTTTATTTTTCTATTTCCCTCCCTCCCTCCCTCCCTCCTTCCCTCCCTCTCCTTCCTTCCTTCCTTCCTTCCTTCCTTCCTTCCTTCCTTCCTTCCCCAGTATTGGAGCTTGAATTCAGGGCATAAGCACTATCCCTTAGCGTTTCTGATCAAAGCTAGTGCTCTACCAACTTGAGCCATAGCTTTACTTTAAACTTCTGGGTGGCTAATTGGAGATTAAAGTCTCACAGTCTTTCCAGCCTGGCTGGACTGGCTTCAAGCAATGATCCACAGATTTCAGCCTCCAGAGTAACTAGGATTACAATCGGGAGCCACTGGCGCTTTGGCTTCTTGACTGCGTCTTAAAGGAGGCATGCTAGTGTTGTCATGAGTAAAAGTATGGTGACTAAAATACTGACTCATACTTCAATATTACAGAGAACCATTCCATCTGAGCAGCTGTGGGAGCAATTCCTGACCCCTTCCTAAGAAGGATCACACCAGTCTGTACAATTCACACTGTAGAATAGACTTGTCTATTCTATGCTATAGGGCAGAAATCTGACCCCTTCTCCCCCTCAACACACCAGGTTCAAAGTCAAATTATTTTGTTTGGCATGGCTTCTAATACTGTGTACAGTTAAAATGGAACTGTGATTGAACATTAAGTAGCTTGATTTTTATGAAACTAAGTAATTCATTCAATGGAAAATAGATGATTAAAATTTTCTCAGAATGATATGCAGAAGTCCAGAGATTCAAGTGTTCTAGAGACTCAGTGGGGAAGGAAAGAGAATGAGAGAATATCTTAGCAACCTCTTCCTCTTTGGTGTATATAAGAAGGATTTTTAAGTCACATTCTTTGTGTACAGCAACATTCTGTTTCTGCTGCCCCAATACTGTCAGCTTTGTGGAGATAATTTCTCTTTTGTCAAATAGTCACAGTTCAAGGGAGGCTCTCCTGCCATCAGTAATAGACATTTCCTTCTTGAATTTAACGTCTTTCCTTCTGGATCTTCCTACATTAAGAGTAGCATTGGTAGTGGTATGATCAATGACAGTAATAAACAGGGCCAAGCAGTGAGTTGTTGTTTTTTTTGGGGGGGGGAGGGGAGGTGTCGATCATGGGGCTTGAACTCTGGGTCTGGACACTGCCCCTGAGCTCTTCAGCTCAAGGCTAGCACTCTACCACTTGAGCCACAGCACCACTTCTGGTTTTCTGGTGGTTCATTGGAGATAAGAGTCTCATGGACTTTCCTGCCCAGGCTGGCTTTAAACCATGACCCTCAGATCTTGGCCTATTGAGTAGCTAGGATTACAGGCGTGAGCCACCAGTGCCCACCAGCTAGTGAGTTCTTATACTTTATACAGGCAAACAAACTCATACAGTAGATATTATTATCCCATTGTTTAGATGGGAAAATGAATCATAGGAAAGTTTCTTTTGTAAGACTCCTTTTTATCCAGCTTTTTTATAGCATTCAGTGCTATCCATCCTCCCAGCACTGTCCTGGTCTCACTCATTCCCCTCTAGGTGGCAAGGGTCAGAGTTCAGTGACTGAATGATGACTGGATGATGTGGGGTCTCCTCATCCAGATAAACACGTTGAGGACAGAAGTGTGTCTGGTTAATACAGTATTTCTGTCTTCCATCTTTGTTCTGTATCCAACAAAGAGTAGGTGCTTCATCAACATTTGATGAATGAGGTAGCTGGGTTTGGGGGCCTCACACCCGTAATCCCAGCTATTCAAGAAACAGAAGTAAGAGGATTGCGGTTAGAGGCCAACCTCAGCAAAAGCATGAGACCCAATCTGAAACATAAAGTCAATCTGGGTGCTGGTGGCTCATGCTTGTAATCCTAGCTACTCAGGCTGTGATTTGAGGATTGCAGTTAGAAGCCAGACTGGGTAGGAAAGGCCATGAGACTCTTATCTCCAACCAACCATCTAAAAACTAGAATGGAGCTGTGCCTCCATGTGGTAGAGTGCTATCCTTGAGTATAAAAGCTCAGGGACAGTACCCAGGCTCTGTGTTCAAGCCCCATAGCCACCACCACCATCTTCAACAACAATAATAAAATTAAATAAGATTACATTAAAAGTGGGCTGGAGGTGGGGCTTAAGTGGTAGAGCATTTGCCTAGCAAGTATGAGGTTCTGAGTTCAAACTCTGATATTAGAAAAAGAAAATAAAAACATTTAGTGAATAAATAAGCAAATATACGAGACAGGAAAGACCTATTGGCCATGGATTCTCTTTTGAAATTGTCTGCTTTCCTTGTTTGTCATGTGTGGAGAGAAATTATTTGTATTATGTAGACTTTATTTCCCTATGATCTTGCGTTTGAAGTAGACACACCTTTAATGTTTTAAGAGAAGAGGAGCTTCACGGAGTAGCACTCTATGTATTTCATATCCAGGACAGAGACAGAGGTTGTCTATTTTTGAATTTCTTCTCTTTATCCCCCAAGCTAGAAGATACGATTGTGGCTGTGTATAGTTACATGCTGTCTAGTATAAGTTTTTCATCTCCCTTGCTGTGTGTCTAAATTGTGGCTAGTAACCCCAGCCTGAGAGGTGTCAGAAACTTTCCTCCTCATTCCTCATTCTCTCTAGCTGGAACACAATATGAAGGCTGGTATTTTAGACTAGTGGCTCACATTTTACAGATAAATTTAAAAAAAAATTGCTAGAAGGAGCTTGGAGCATTGATGACCAGCCTTGCCTGGCTTCCTTCCATCATACCAAGCAAATTATGTAATGGCATTTTAAATAAACAGAAACCCAAAGGCTTCTAAGAAAACAGAGAAAGTATTCTTAATTGCTTTGATTTTATTTCCCAAATAAAGTATCTGTTACAAATGTAGGAAGAAATAAAAATGAATTTTTTTTGCCATTCCTGAATACATTTGGGGAGTTTGGATTAAGACCGAGAGTGTAAATATTGAGATTTAAAGAGCTCATTCTTATTTCATTATAGTAGATCTATGTGAAATCTGTTGTGGTAACATCATAACACACAGCTGATATTATTATCTAAATAACAACCTCAAGTGACATGAAGTGAGGAAGTCCTAACTAAATTCTATCTCAGGTATTTCTAGTTTCACAGTTTGCTTCTTAAGATTGGCAGTTCCTTAAACCTGGCCAGTAGAGATGAAAGCCAAGCTCCTTGGCGATCCTTACCTATTTACTTGGCTTCTGAGGCATAGAAATTCTTCTCACCAACATCTGAGGCCAGTCTTTAACTTGGATGTTGGGTGGGGGAAGAGGGACTACTCTGTTTGCATCCACGAAATCACAATCACCTTACTAAATGTGTTCACGGAGGCCAGGAAAGTCGCTCTTATGCAATGGGGGAATTAGAGTTGCTGTGGGTCTTGCGCAAGCTTAGGGAATCTTGTGGATGAACTGCAAGGTGGAGCCTGGGGCACTGAGCTCTCCTGTAAAAATCAAGGCAGTGCCAGTAACCCAAGGGATATGACTGGAGACCCTCCCCCGAAGTCCCATGGACCCCATGCTACTACCTCACTTCTTACGGGAATGTGCTGGCATTTAGAGTCACCTCTGTTGGCTTCAAGCATTAACTTCTAAGGAAATTACATCTCCCTAGACTGGTGACTTAGTTTTCCAAATCTGTTTTATGAATTATTGAGTAGCCTGTGAACTCCAAGTTGATGTTCTGGCCAGATCAATTAAATCCTTCCTTTGCATGACAACTTTTGTGGAGTGTGTGTGTGTGTGTGTGTGTGTGTGTGTGT